>NC_043746.1:7403054-7703054 GCF_902148845.1 Salarias fasciatus | reverse complement strand
CTGTGTTTCTTGTTTGTTGCAGCTTTTACAGCTCGGGGCACTTTTACTGGGTGTGAGTTTGGACTCCAATTTCCACAATCACTGCTCCCTGAAAGACAAGACGGATGAGCTGTACACATTGTTTGGGAAATGGATGAAACTGTGCAGGTATGTTTGAAACCTTTTGAGAGAAACACGGGTCTTGCTTGCTTTGTTTGTTTTTTTTTCCCCCCTATTTTTTATTTTTTTTGTTAAAGTGTGTAGAATAGTGCAAAGACAGAAAAATGAAGGACCGGGTATTGTGCAGTGGAGGAACAGCAAAAAAGCAGCAAAGCACTCCAGGCCTGTGAACAAAGACCTGCAGACACACACATCGACTGACACACACCAATCAGCATCAGGAATGGAGGATTGTGGGGGATTCAAAACATGACTACATAAGAATAGACACCAGACATGTGGTCAAGCAACAAACAGGCGTGAGCCGGCAGACAGTAACTGTGCTCAACATTACTTTTATGATCAGAGGTGTTTTTTTTTTTTAATGGTGTTTACTTTAAATCAGTCAAAGATGGCTGATTGATTACAATGACATTCTAAAACGTGTGTGACCTTGGAACCGCCGAGGTAATTTCCCAACTTGTTTATATGTGTCTTTCACTTCGCTCACCTGATGGAAACGCCGCCTGAGCAGCTACTCAAATTACAGCCTATGTTCACTGGCATTTACAAGAAAAGCATGACTCACCTATTGTTGTTCTCCGTAATTTTAACCATTAGTGATTACGGGAACATCTAATCAAGAAAGTGAAGGACAAAGAATAGCAGTGTCCTAGCTACAGATTGGGGATTTTGAAGATGTCTGCGCAGCGTAAAGCCTGCTGTTGTTCACTGTGATTATAATGTCATCCAGCTGCTGTACAATTATTAGTCAGCAGAACCAGTCAGTGGTGTGCTGTAGTGACCCTACAGAGGAGCGGATGTGTTCTTTCAGTGAACTGGAGCTTTTTCTGAGCATGCAGATAATAATATGATGTCAAACAAATTACTGCCTGTGTTTGTTTCTGTGTTGACCAATTATACCCACAAAAAACCTGTTGGATCTAACACAATAACAAACCCGAAATCACAAAGGAAATGAATGAACAGAGGGATAAATATTAAGAGAGAAGCCATGTTTGCTTAAAAGGTAGAAAAAAAAAGTGCACTGTGGGTTTCTGAGCAAGATCCTCGACCCCCACCACCGAGTGCCATACTGTGGATGCCTGTGGGTCACTTTGGTACAGGAATTCCCCACTGGGGATTAAAAAAAAGTACGATTGCAAAAAAAAAAAAATGAAATAAACAAATAAATAGAATAGTCTGAAGTGCTGTGAGGTTTTAGACAAATATCCCATAATGCTGTTGATGGCAGAATTTTAATTGATCCATATACGGTCATCAAGGCTTTTGAAACTATGCTGAAGCACATTCCTGCTTTTCTTTTAAGAAAATGTGTTAAAGCAGCTCTCACCAGCTGGTAAAAATTCTCCCCGCTCCCTCTCTCCTCACACACACACACACACACACACACACACACACACACACACCGCTCATTTGCCTGCTGCCTTACTCTCAGGGCCACGCAGTCCCAGTGTGATCTGAGTGAGGCCTGACTAGTGGAATAATAGTATAATAACGTAGAAATAGTGACAACCTGAGAAGTTTAATTGTTATAATTTAAAGAGCGAAACAGTATGGCTTTTGTGCTGATTCATAGTCACCAGCAGTTTTACTGATGGATCACTTAGTTCTGGGTGTTACGCCGACTGTCCAACCATCCATCCATCTTCTGCTCTGCTTTGTAACCGGTTGAGGGTCATGGGTGCACTCATTGTTTCAGCAAGTAATTTTCAATGTTGTAATTCAGGTCAGTCATTTTCACTCGCTGTAATGTCTTCCTGTGGGCCATCATGGACTGTCTACTGTCCTGATTTCAGCCCACGGAGCCATATGTTTGACACCCGTGCTTTGAAACATGTCTCATCATGGAAATGTGATGATGTTCTTCTTGGCGATTTCAATGTTTCCTGTTTGGTTGAGGTCCTGATCATTGTAAAAAAAGTAAACAAACAGTTCTAATTTAAATATTTTCTGGAGACTTTCTATTGTTTTCTATTTATTTCATGGAAAACTTGCTTTAACTTTCACTCGAATACTTTCCTTGGCTTAACTTCTAAGTTAACTAAATCTACAGCATCAAGCGCACTTAGTTTTTGTTTTTTTTTTCCCCAAAACATGTTGGCTGTCTGTCCACATATTTTGGTCTCACATTGCAGACAAACAAGTCAACACACATCCATGTTGATTTTCATGCCTTCTGAGAACATTCTTTATTTACATGTATTTTTTTCCCTGCTTTCAACAGAAACTAATACTGAAAACATACACAGTACTTCACTGAAAGGAAGATTAACAGTTTCCTTTCTCGATCTCATATTCTCACGAGATTCTTAGGGAGGCTGGTTTAGACGCAGGAAGTTGGAGCAATCATTAGACCGGCACCACTTTGGTTACACACCATATAACGAGATAATTTATGTCATTGTCAGCATAGTGCATTTTGTTTTGAAGGCTCTCAGCAGCTCCTGTTGCAGATGCCAGAATGCTTTGTGTTGATTTGTATTCGGCTTTCAGAATATTCTACCACATCCTGATTAAAAAGGTTTCTCGGTTGAAAGGTGGAGCCTCTGTAATTAAGTGGCATTGTTCTAGTTTATTACTCAGTCTGTGGTAAGTGGAATTTAATGCAAAAAATTCTAATGGAGGAGTGAGCTGTCGAGATACTCTCTGGAGAGTTAACCCACTTTCTTCAATCTAAGTCCAAATTATTGTCATTTTACAGCTTAATATGGGGATAAATTTACAAAGTTCCACTCAGACACTGAGATCAGGGCCTCTGTGACCTTACATAAGACGTTACACGGCCATAAAAATCGTTAATTTTGTCATCATGACACTGTTTTAGCCAGATATGGATGGTAATTCTGGCCTTGATTTAGTCTCCCCCCTACAAAGATCTCTCTCTGTGCTTTGCACTGCTGTATGAGAGTTATCTTTTAAAGAAAAATAGCCTTCTTTTCATGAATGGCATCAGAAGAATGCACAACAAAACATGCAAAAAGAGCTGTTAACACCTTTCTTTTACTTTCTTTTTCCTCAGTTTCACATCTCTTCAAAATCATATCTCAGTGCAACAAGTTGTCTTCTTTGCCATTTCTAAGGCAAAAAGTCACAAATATGTGTGGAAATACGTGCAGCGAAAAAGCACGAATTACTGTGGGTTGCTTGAACAGTATATAAATACCCTGAACTATTGCATTCCTTCACAGTCTTCACTTCATACTGCAGAATTTGTAAAAGTTGGACCCCCTGACTGAAAGACCATACGTCTTTTCTTCCACACAGAGTGAGTTGAATCACCCAGGCTAGCATATGGTCCTGTTTAATGTGCTTTAAGCTGTTTGATGTTGATTTAGCAGCAGCTTCTTCAATTCACAGCAATTTATGTCAACAGGAGACCAAAAGGAGAGAGAGAAAAAAAAAAGAATATTTGAATGTGATATTTGGACTTGAAGTTGAATCTTGTGTATGTAGTCAGTCAGGTGTGTTGAACTGTAGGAGTCAGAGTGATGGCTGCGTTAATGCTGTAGAAAAACTTTAGAGTTCACTCTGACTCACAGGCTTTTTGATTATTGCAGCTCAGTAAAGCTAGTTATCAGTAAGAAACACTACCCAGTAATCTTGTTAATCATTTTATGAGTAAATAATATGCTAATTGAACAATGATGATGTGAAATGATGTAGATTTTTAACCATTCTAAACCAGGACGAAACACTGCATCAATGCTCCACCATTAGATAAATAAAGCACTAAAACACATCAACCTCAGCACAACTCGGGCTGATGCAGCATATCTAACACATTACACTACATTTCTGCCTGGCCAGCTTTATGCCTGTGGCTTAAAATGTTACAGTATTAGCGACTGAGCCAGGATAGTCCTGCTCGGCGGCGGCGGGTGAATGCCATTCAGCGGGACTGTCATATGATTGGATTGAGGCAGACCTAAGCGCAGCTCGAGCCACACTTATCAGCGAGCTGGCAGATAGGACTTGTCATACTGCCTGTCAGATCTGATGAGGGGACCACAATCCGCACAATGGAGCTAAAATGCAATCTCCTCCTCTGCAGCTGCATGGTCTGCCACTGGGACACGCTTATTAGACTTTGTAAACAGCCAAATGTGAGTGCTAAACTGTTCAAGTTACTGTCAGGCGGGCTGTGCCTCTCCCCGGCTGGCTCGTCAAGACGGGCGGAGAAATTCCACGCCGGACTGCCGCAGTGATGAAAGAACCAAAGGCCATCCAGACTGTGCTATTGAAGTAACGTGCATCGCATCAGAAGAGTATTGATTAAATGATGAACCTAAGAAGTTAGCGGCTGCATTTCTGAAGGCACAATGCACGCCAGAACTTTTCACTGGCGAACTGTGTGGCCGGTGAAGCACAGGCTCTGGAGAGGGGACCATTTCTAAATATTGCTTTTCCTATTTCCGTGATTTTTATTTGATTGAGCCTAGGATTTTGTTGCACTCAAAACCTGTTGCAATAAACACTCTGTGCCTGGCTTAATCTTATAAACAGTGTACAAAACAATGCATTATGAATTATTGGCTGAAGTATTTATAACTGAAATAATCCCGCAGTGACAACCATCGAAACTAAATCACTATTTTTAATTTAATGTGTCAAAACAAGACCTGTCTACATGTTGCTAGTTTATCTCAGTCTTTCTATGACTGCGTCTTTTCACCGCCACTCCTTTAATCATCCATTTGTTTCAAACCCATGGCGAAATTGACAGATAAAAATGTGTGAACCATCATTTAACTTCCAACTAACTTGTGAATTAATTTGAATGTAATTATTGATTTTTGGCGCTGACGGGGTCGGCGAATGTGTCACATCAGCTACATTACACCTCTATAGGTGGCTCATTGGAATTCTGTCACGACTAAATTTTCAACTTGATGTTATAGAAGGCTACTTCAAGACATTTTATTAAATTTTCTTTGTTTTCTCACTTTTAAATGTGTTTCCTGTACTTTACAGATTACAATTTTTTTTGTTTTATTGGTCATGCCAGTTCAGCTATGAAACGGCATGTTTCCACATATACTGGTACTTACCATCTGGGGCCACTAGATGGCACTGTATGACTACAAAGTGCTGCTCTAATGTACCCGAAAAAACTCTGTTCCCTTCGCATTTTGACAACACACGCTAAATATCGCCCAACGGCAAAGCTACACGGCGGATTTTATCCGAAAATAATAAAAAAACAAATATATTAGCAACCGGAAACAAAAGCAGAAAGAGAATTGAAAGTGTCTGAGAAATTTGTGAAATATACGCAGAAAAGCTGAGAGAAAAAAATCTGAGATAATGCTTATCGACAGTTTATTCCGCCTCAATATGACACAATAAATCTGATTTATTCACCAGTATGATTCATCTATGTATTTTTTTCATCTTTAATTGTGTAGTTTGTGTTAGGTAGAACTTTTATTCAAGTGCAACCCGTGATCCAGAAAATAAATTTCATGTCAAGAAATTGAAAAACAAACAAAAAAAGCTTTTCTCGCATTTCTTTAAAATTCTTGTTTCGCAATCTTGCTGTTAATCACAGAAAACGTGGGAGTGCTCGCTTTTATTTGAAAATGATCTGAGTTTGAGAAATTGAGAAGAAATTTTAAAGTGTAATGGAATCAACAAAACACAATTGCTGGTGACCATTTTGGTTAAAATAACTTCTAAGCTATATTTGACACGTCTAACAAATGACTGAAGGAACAGAAAATCCATCAAGGTAGAGGTACTAATTACATCCCCTGCTGATTTTTCATTGTGGTTTAATGTCAAATTAGAAAGATGTATAAGAAAATGACAAAATGAGCAAATATAAAAACAGTATCCAACTTAAAAACATGAACATGAATATAGACAGGAACGTTAATAAAAAAATAAAAAAAGGGCGAAATTGAAGTCTTCAAGTAAAATTTGAGATTTAAAATTTGAAAGCGAAGTGCATCTGTTAAAAACAAAGTTAGGAAATGTTCCTGTGAAGCCTGTGAGAGGCACAAAGCCTTAATTTGAGCGAGGCGTTTTCCGGTAAGGCACCACTCTGACGTGGCTCTGCCTCGCAGTGGACCGACTCGCCTACAAAGGAAATAATGAGGGTCGTGGTAAAAAATAGAGGTCCTCACAATGCCGAGCTGATTATCCTTCATTAGCCTGCTCCTGCTTTTTGAATTTTCACTTCTCACCGCCCAGGTAGGGCCCTCAGCTTGATGTCGACACGATCAAGATTGGCCTTTTCGCCTCTTTTTTTTTTTGGCTTTCTTTTATTTATTTATCTCCTCTATACCTCAAACACACTCCCCCCCCCCCCTCCTTTTTCTTTTAAATTTAAACCCCATTTCTTATTCCCTGATTATGACCCTTTCACCAAATGCATCCCAATCCCCCAAAATAATGATATTTGAGCACGCGGATATGCAATAAATTGTCAGAGGAGGGACGGGGATGTTTAATATCTGGCGGAGTACAAAGAGCAAGGAGAAAGAAAACCTGGTTGGAGAAAGACGTTCTCTTTTCTCTTTTCTCTTTTTTTTCTTTCCACGGAGCACGCAGCCTCTGTTCTGCTTTCCTGAGATCATTAATTTCTCCAAAAGAGATCTCCCCGGGTGAGACTCATTCACATGCAGATGGCACTATTCCTCGGGAGCCTCGATCGCTCTTTCTCTCTCTTTCCATCAGGCCATTTAGTGCTGCCTTTCTCTCTCTTTTGCCGCGTCGCTCCCTCCCATATTAGGCAAACGGTTAGCTTGGCAGCCTTAGGTGACATAGCACTCATATTTCAGCGCTGGGGAACAGGAGTAATGCAGTGTGCTGCTATGGATACATTACATGAAAATTTGTCTCTTTTAAAGTGAGGAAAGTCGGCGAGGGCGTCACTTAGTGATCCAGACATTTATCTATAGGGATCATTTCTCTTCTGTGGCCCATAATGTTCTCCAACTAAAGCTTTTTTTTTTTTCTTCTTCTTTTTTTTTTCGGTTTCTTCAACATAAGTGGTTTGATATCTGGCATCTGTGTGGTAAAAATATCATTAAGTAATCCGTGCCTTACAACAAGGTGCTCTGCGTAGGATTACACACTGGAGAGCTCGCTGCGCTGCTCTGCCGCCGCCGCCGTCCTTTTCTTTCTTTTTCTCTCACTCTGCCGCCGTTTTGTAATACCACTGGAGTTGAAAGGCTCCGCGATACCCGTCTTTTCTGCGCCTCATCCCTCAAATCGCAGCTTCTTCTCGCCGCGGAACGGCAGCCACTGCGTTGGTGTGTGAGCGCCACCGTGGTAATTAGTAATTAGTGACCTGTTACTGCATGTATTTATGCCATAACCCCGAGGCGTGAGCAGCAGTCTCTCCCACTCGCTCTCTCCTTTCCCAGTTCATATCTAACCTGATAGACTTTGATGACATGCTGCTTTGAAGACCTGATCAAAGACGAGAGTCTTTGATGAGAGTGATGTTTGCTGTTGGTGAGGAGGTAAGGAGGAATACCAATCGTTTATTTCGTGGAGAGACTGACAGAAGGAGCGAGAGATAGCGAGGGATCGGCTGAGTTAGAGGATGAAAGCGTACACAATATTTAAAGTAACATTGTGCCAGCCCCTCTTTTTAAACCGGAAGGCTTTGTGGTACAATACCAAAGGTTTTTTTTTTTTTTTTTTTTAAATGACGGGTATCAATTTGTTGAGCATGAAATTGGAATAAATCACGGTTTTGAAACATGTATAGCGGCTGATTACGGTTTAATATGCCCTCTACAAATGTGTTATCAATGTTCTCAATTTCCCCTCATATGCTACTTGGTAGAAGCCAGTTCAGAAAAATTCTGATCAAGAAATGCTCTAAAGCAGTGCAGAATTTATGCAAAATATGCAACATTTAATGAATCAGTTATATAGTAAGTTAAGGTTATGCTTCTTCTTATACCCTTCCAATCATGTAAATCTACAAAATACACACACACACACACACATAAAATACTTTTTTTCTTTCCTTCACACGTTGGCTTTAGAACATAGATTGATAAATCTTAATGCAGCTGTCTCGCCTCTAATGATAAATTATTTATCCTTGTGCCTCACGCTGCGACTCTCAGACTTACCAGTTTAGTCAGTTGATATTTGGATTAATAAATAATAAGAGTCTTATTACAAGAGGAATGACTGATTGTAAAATCTGACAAATACCAGCTAGTATTCATTATTTTTGCATATCTGATGATCCCCTGGTCAGTAGAATGGCGTGACGTTCATTAATGACAGGTGTTGGTCGTCAGTGTATTGCAGGTCACGTGGTGCGCAGTTGTGATCTATTTCTCCTCACAGTGAGAAGACCCTGGGTGAATTATGGGCTGGGTGACTTGTTGAGAATTTGATTGCTTTCCCTGTATATAGGGACAGCACAGTCTATAGAAATGACTGAAATTAAATGAAGTGCAATAACTTGACTACCGTAGGTATGCACATCACTCTCACAGTAAATCTGACCACCTTGAAAGATGTATCTTCTCTATATCTCTCTTTTCATCTCATTCCTTTTCTCCCGTTTTTATACTGCCAGCTGTTTTCCCTCCCGAGCGCCAGTTTTTACAAGCCTCCGTTCGGTGAAAGCCCACCCGCTTTGGCCAATCACAGTCCTCTTGTCTAAACCCAACCAACTCAAACCCACACAGGCGAGAAAATCTGACCAATCGGAGACAGGAAGGACGTCTATGTAAAAACAATCAGAAATGAATTGATGCTCAATTATAATCTTGGACATGTCTTTAGTCCCAGACAGGTTACAATCTGGTCCTGGCTTTTATTAGTAGCTGTGGATGTCGGATGTAATCTGCCTTTTACTCACTGTTGACTAATCCTCCTGCTGTCCTGAACTGGTTGATGCTTTTATAAAAGACTGTATTATTCCAGATGAAGCTGACTTTAGGTGCCTCTTAAAAAGTGATGAACAAGTTGTAAGTCACAAGCAGCTGCTCAAAGAGGTTCAACAGTGAAAGTTAACAGATACAGTAGTTTCTCTCTTCTTAATTGACAGCTATATTATATTATTATTATATTGAGCTTGCAGTTTAAGTTTCTTTTGAAATAATAACAGAAGTAGCTGGTTATTTATTCTTGCTTTGGTGACAGGGCTTGAGTTGCAGGACAGATTTTGTAGAAAACCTTCCTGCTTTCCAGATCATACTGAATCTTCATAATTCAGTAGAATTGTATTTCCAAAGAATCTTCTGCAAGGTTGGCCTATTTCATTTGTTTATTTATTTTTTCTTATTTTTTTTCCCCTGAAAACAGTGCTGGCATTACCTTGGGATGCTTTGCTTCAGTGGTTCATACTACAAGGAGAGGTAATGCCTCCCCCAGGCTCTGCTGCAGTACCAGCACTGTCCTGAAGGGACATGCCTTTCTGAGGGATGCAGAGGAGACAGTTGCCTGCAGAGCAGATGAGAATGGACACGGACAGGAGGTAGAACTGAAAGGTAGAGGAAGGAAAGAGAAAGCAGAGGGACATAAGGTGAAACAGGCGGAAAACGAATTATGTCAAGACGAAGCGAGCAACACCAGCGCGCCGTCTCCCCGGCTGTCACACGGCCGTGTATCAGATTTTTATTGTTGTTGTGCTTCCCCCTTTTCCTCCGTGTTATACTTTGTCTGCTACGTCTGTTGCACCGGTGTCCACATGTGCCAGGCAAGAACAAAGCAGAGGACTGAACTCGGCATCTGTATTCAGGTGCACTAATGGAATCACTGAGGCTAAAATGGCAGGAGGTGAAAGGTGAGTGCACAGAGAACAGCAGACAGCTCCACACCACTGCTGCGGCTGTCGCTCTGCCAAACCACTCGACTGTGATGCTATGGGAAGCGCGCGGGTTTTTCAGTGTGCGTGTGCAGATGTGTATGTGAGGATGAGAGGAGAACAATGACCAAAAAGGGTTTTCTGTTTATTTTTCCCCCCCTGTGTGCAACGGTTACGGACTTTTGCAATCAGCTCACTCATATTTCTTCTTCTTTTGTTTGCAAGTTCAAGTTTTGTGGATTTTTTTTTTTCGACATTTCACAGTTTAAATATGCTGTTGGGAGTGAACGACTGAAGGGAATTTAAATACAACTTGATAAGAGGCATATTTACAGTTTCATGCTTGATATCATTCTTTGATTTTCTTTGATGAAAAAAGATCCCAGGAGCTCAAAATGAGTGTCGCAATAATCCATGGATACTCTCAGATTGTCACACCAAAAAATTAGAGTATTCAACATCTGGTTAGATGAATGCTACTAATAGTAATAATAATCCTGACATTCTTTACTTACCACTGAGAAAGGTTCTGCTGAAGATAACCAGATTACAATTTGCCTTGGTGAATTGGGAGATCCACACCCTCCGTTTTGGTAAAGCTTCTCCCCCTCCTGATGAATAATTTTTATCGTACCGGAGGATTAGATTGATCCCCCTCAAACACCCACTAAAGCCACTTCACCAGCAGACTAACCATTTCAAAATATTGTATTTTAAAATCCAGGTAAAGCAGGATTACTAATGCTGAGGCATCCGGAGAGAAGCTCACACTGTTAACTAGAACTACACACAGTGTCAGGATCATTAGAGTTTGGTTGATAGAGTATTGAGGAAAAAAAACTAAAAACATCTGATGTGACCCATAAGAAATTGGAGGCATAACTGGAGGTTCGTCAGGAAGTCGTTCGGTTTGGTTATTCTGTCTGCAAAATGTCATCCATACCTGCTTCACAGAAGTTTTTTTTGTCATTTTAATTTATCTGCATTGCCCTTTTCTTATATACAGTTATAAAATGTATATCTAAATCAAATGGATGGCGTCTTTTAATTGTAATGTTATGTTCAAAAAGTTTCCACCACCGAAGCAATATAAAACAATGAAAGTCCAGGAGCGTATCAGAATTAAAAAAGATAATTAACGATTATAACCATCATCCACACAATAATGGTTGCCATCTTTCCACCCAGTAATTAGCATGGATATTATTTCTGAATATTACTGCAAAGATACTCATCGGGATGAACTGTGAACTATGTGAATAATAATTGCTTGTTGCAAAATAGTCGCTGAAGGTGAATTCTGTCCATCTGTGATTTTCTTTAACGATGAAATGATTGTCAGAGGAAAAAATTTAGGCAGAGTAGACGACCAGACGCTATACACTCCATACAGCCACATATCTGCTAGAAAAACTTCTACTTGGATCACAAACAAATTAACAAAATCTTTGACATTCTCCAAATATGCTGCAAATTCTGGATTTTTTTGTAAGGATTACTTTTTGGTGTGAGACAAAGCGAGCAGCTGCAGATCCCCCATGAAACTGTTTACAGGTGTTCTTATTAATGTGGTCATTACTGCAGTCACCTCAGCCACTTTACAGTCGGCGCCATTTAATGAAATAACAACCGACTCATCCATATTAATGGCTTCACTCACTTTGTGACTGGTGCTATCCTATATCTGGCTGAATTATGCTAACGCTACCCGGCTAATATAAACAGAGGCACAGTATGATTGCATTGATTGGTCGATATTGGTTGTCTGGTTACAGCAGAACCTTACAGATGGCGATAAGGTGATTACTTATCACAAGCAGGTTTACGGCCCAAACCGTAACCTTGGGAGGGATTTAATGTTGGAATGTTGGTAATGGGCTCCCAGCTAGCTAAATACAGGTACAGCCTTCACACGAGTTTTTATTTTTTATTTCAAGGAGCCATAGTTACGTACAGAGCTGTTGAAAACAGAGGAACAGAATCCCTCCATGCTTCACTGTGGGACCTTTAATAGCTGGATGTTGGCCAGTCGCAGTCTGAATGAGGGCTTCTTCCCAAGTTAGTCTTTTCACTGTGTCCTTGCTCTGCCCTGATCTTTTCTTTTATGTAAACAAACGTGTCCTTTAAAAGAAAGCGCCGTGTCAATTGCTGATAGTAAAATCTGTTTAAAACACAGCACCGTTTTTTCTTTAATAGGTACAAAATGTCAACCAAGATAGTTAAAATGATCCCAGTAATTTCTGAATAAAATTTCAAGGGGGGATCTGATGAATTTCTTGAATTTATGTCAATTAAAAATCCTAGTTTAGTGGTTAGCTGAAATGTTAAAAAATATAACTCACCGCATCTTATTGAAGTTAGAGCCAATAAATACATTTTGTTTGGGTCCATTGTTTCCTCCTACAATTCAAAGTTTTCAGTCAGTGCAAAGTTCACAGGAGCTAAAATCAATCCTCCTCTAACGAACGGTTCTGCAGGCATTGAGGAGTCAGTCATATCTGGAAATTTTTGAGAATATTTTCGAGCACATCATCGCCTGCTACGCCTTCAGAAACTATTTGTCAGAACACTCCTTGGAAGAAACTACAGAGCGGGCTCTGAAATCAATCCCTGCATGTTCGAGCCAGAGAACAAAACAGAACAAGAATAGAAAGTCGAACAATGAGCCTTCAGCCAATTAGCCGTACAGTGGACAAGAGGAGAAAGGGACGGCTGCGCAGCGACTTTGAAAAATTTGCATGAGAAGGCGCAGGCATCAATTCAAACACACGATGACAGTTTTAATGCTGCGGTTGAGTCTTTGGTACAGAAAATCACCAGTTTATCTGTTTATTTTCCAGCAAGTTCTGGTAGCTTGAGTGAAACTGCGTTCTGGCACACAGTCAGCGGCAACCAGGCAGCTTTTGTAACCAGCAGTACAAAGCAATCATGATGCAGTGATTTCACTGAGGTCCAAGGTAGACTGAGTGATTGTGTTTCAGACAGCAGAGCAGAAACACTGTTTGTGGCTTCTTTAAAGATAAATTGAGAGAAACAACCAACACCGGTATTGTGTGCAGCAGTGTTCTGTTTTCATAGGCGTCAGAGATGTAGAAATACTATGAAAAGTCACACAACGTCTCAAAGAATTCACCTGTCTGTATTGCAAGAATAGACAAGTTTGGATTTTGCAACCATATGTCCTCTGTATCTTTCAAACCTGAATTCTGATTAAATGGCAGCTGCCAGCAGAGCTCTCGCAGCAGCTACACAGAAGCTGACATACACCTATCGACCTGCTGAAAACCGATCAGAGGACGTGACAGGTCATCGCACTTCTCATTAATCCCGCTGTAAATGAAAGCTGCACATTATCGGTGAGGCTTCGGTCGCCTTCAATCCTGCTCTGGCAGCTGGCATTCATGAGTCAGACGGCCAGAGCGCCGTGTTGATTCCTGTTTTACTACAGATGTGATCAAACGCAGACTTTTGAATGTGATGCTGGAGTTCTTGTGAAAGTCCTGGTGCCATTTGAGATAGCGCTTACTAAGGACACACTTTCAGTTAAAGCTGCTCAAAAGTCTACCTTTTCCTTTTGCTACAATTAGGAGACACCGATTAATCTTAAGGCCTTGTTTTTGGCCTCCAAACTCAGAGTCAAACCAGGGAAATCATTTACATGACAATGTTTTAAGTGGAAACTAGACAATGAAGTTGGATTTTGATTCTGAGCGACTCAATTGTAAAACTACCAAGTCCCCACAGCATATGGACTGGGAGTCATGACACATTGGAGTCCGCTGTTATCGCACATGAGCAAAAGAGCAATTTGCTGCGGCCGTAGAGCCCATGAGCAGCAGCACCGCTTCAGAGAAGTTGTGTTTTACCCCGTTTCCAAGGAGGCGGAGTCAGTGCATGTTTGAAAACTTCCGCCTTGGGAATCATTTTCAAAAAGTTTCTTTTTCCCATGGTTTTCACACAGCCAAATTTATATATTTATTTTTTGTGAAGATAATCTATTAATCTCAGCATGTTTTAATTTCTTTGGAATTTGGCCCCGTTGTTTGAACGCTATGGATTCACAGCTGGCAATGCACTGACCAAACAGCTGATCGGCTCGTCACATGGTGCATTAAATCACAGTCAAGATGAAGTTCAAACGAAGCACGAGAATGGAAGAGAAAACTGACTTAAGTGACTCTGGATGTGACAGTTCCTGATGTGCGAAACTGCTGATCTACAGGGATTTTCACACACAGGGTTTGCAGAGAATCGTGCTAAAGTAGAGAAAATATTCCGTGAGCAGCAGTTCTCCGGCTGAAAATGCCTGGTTGAAGCCAGAGGTCAAAGGAGCGAATGGACCGACTGATTTGTGATGATGGAAAGGCAAACTGGATTTGAGAAAACCACTCCTAAAAACAAGTACCTGAAGCATTTAAATTTTAAAATGAGATAATCCTTTTCATTTACATTGATGATATTTATGTTATTTTGTTCTCAAAACATTCCATTTGGTAATAAATAAAGTTTCACTGAGATCAAGGAAGTGTTATTTTCGAGTTCCCCATATTTTTTTTGAGCAGCGTATATTTGAAGAATATATATGTAGAGTTTATTCGTATAATTGTGAAACTTTTAATTAGTTCCCCATTAAACTTGTAAAACTGGTGAAACTTTTCCATTTTTTTTTTCCTTTTTGCATTTTAAACCAATAACATAGCATCAAATCGTTACAGTACCTGTTTTACACTGAGTCACGCAATAAATAAGAAACTTAAAATTCATATTTTTTTCACCATAAAGTTGTTGTTTATTTTTTCTATCAGACTCACAGATGCACATTTTATTTAGGTATATATTCCACTTTTTCCAGTTTTCTGCTCCCTTATATTTTATTGTTATCGGCTTCAAACTTACACGGCCTGCACTTTTCAGCCGTTCATTGATTCAGGGCGGGAGCTTCACTGTTTACACGTCTTACCTGCCAGCATCCGAATCCCGAATGAATATTGATCATTGGCTTTTCTTTGTTTGGACGTGTTAACCAAGGAAAGACAAGCGCAAACGAGTTCAGTTTCAAACGCTACTGTTCCCTAAGTGGTGTCTGCAATGTAAATTCACAAAGCTTGTATGAATGGACAGGACGAAAAAAATAACATGAACGCTCATTTTGGAGTTAGAACTGCTGGTGGACTGATGTGAAGAGAGTGATTCCAGCATCCTACAAATAGATCAGCTTCTACATGTTGTGGGCTTGCAATATCAAGTTTGAACCCCCCCTTTTTTTTTTTATAAAAAAAAAAAAAGCTCAAACTTGTAGAAAATGAGACTGTAAGAGCTTTCCAAGCAGCCGCTGTGTCAGGCCTCAGTCTGAGATGGAGGACAAATGCAACATTAAGGTACCTGAGGCTGGCTGTGGTCGTCTCATTGTGGCGCTCTTAGTGGGGATCAGATGACAGCCGTGGCAGAACTGTTACTTCAAGAAGCACAAGTGGTTGAAAGAAGTCCCTGTGAGGGCCGCGGAGTGAGTCTTCTTAGCGTCTGTTCACACAGATTACGTCGCTTTAGTGTCTCTTTCTATGGCGAAGTTACAATTTAACAACAATTTAACATACCAGGCTCAACGGCAACTCAAAGAAAATATGAGGCTGCGGCATGTATCGGCGCTGTCGAAGCTGTTTAAGTGAAGTTTGGGGGACTTGACAGAATAAGAGGGATTGCTTTTCTGGACGAGGAGGACTTGATCCGCCGTGAAACCAGGGTAAACATGAAGGCATTTTATATCAAAACTGGCAAATATTTGTAGCTGTAGGAGGCTTTGGAGGTGTAATTCTGCATAGATGAGGTTACTTTGAACTTATTTTTACATATTTGTAATGTTAATATCCACTTTGTGTATTTTCTTTTATATAAAAAATTTTAAAAAATGCTATTTCCGCTGTGTTTGGCACATGGCTCGTGTCTGTATATGTCTTGCATTTATGTAGATTTACATGGGTTTATTGATTGATTGATTAGATCAGACACTGTATTTTTTTTATTAATTTCATATTGAGTGACTTCACTCTGATCAAGGACAAACACAGTATAATTTGTGTAGAAGGCAAACTTTAAACACGATTATTTACAAAACACTGAGTGTTGCCCCATGATGGAAACTCTGAAACTCTTCACATAGACTATTTTTGGACAAAAATACACACACTTCAAGGCACCATGTTCCCCATAAACATTCCTTCATTACTGATTTCACACACTGAAGAATGACGGGTCCAATCTTGGCGGACCTTCACAAGTTTGCTGCACTGAAAGTTTTTGACCCTAAAAAGAGAGACACACACACACTCAAGAAACAGCTTTTCAATTGTATTCCCTTCACGGACGCACATCTATACTGACTGAAAATAAAGCAGCAGCATGAATGAATTCTACATTTTGTCATTAAATTAAAGTTTTTGGGGAGTAAATTGCAGGAAGTCAGACAGTGGTGACAGTGATCAGCATCAAAGGTTGGCGCCAACCTCACCGCTGTGATTGAAAGTTTCCACATCCAGCCTCGCCTTTGACTCTGCCTGGAAACCAACCGCAGATAAAGCCCGGTCATTATAGAAACTGCAGCATATGTTGATTAATTTTCAGATGGTTTGAAAATTGTGTTGCAATGAGTCTACATGCTGTCCTCAGTGTTTCAGATGCCAGATGACTAAGCAAAAGACGGAGCTAACTAAAATGTTAATGTGGCGTTACCTTGGCTACAACCGGCGGCTCGTCTTCCAAACAGGAGCTGATAAAATATCAGAGGAGCGCTGCGAGTCAGGAAAGGCTAAGACAGCTTTTCTGTCAGGGAGTGAGTGAGGAGGAAATTGGACTTTGCAAAGTGGAGAAAGGAAATGGGACACATTGTGAATGATTATGCAGAGTGCATGGCCTGCGCGATGCCCCACAAATAGAGCAGCATGAATATGCCGCCGTGCGACCTCTACACTTGTGCTGTGTTTACCAGCGTGGACATGCGGGGAAGCGTTACACCTTCAGTGCAATGTGCTTCGGTGCCAGGTGATAAAAAAAAAAAAAAAAAAAAGAAGCAGATCAGACCATTTG
The DNA here is from genome assembly GCF_902148845.1 of Salarias fasciatus. NCBI lineage: Eukaryota > Metazoa > Chordata > Actinopteri > Blenniiformes > Blenniidae > Salarias > Salarias fasciatus. Next base: position 7,686,028 of record NC_043746.1, on the reverse strand, counting down.
GAGAAAAACATGGCAGTGGAGCCAACAGTGGCAGAGGAACGGAGCAAAGGAGGCTGACGGTGTCAGGCAGGAGCAAAATCATGAACACTACAGCATGACAAACACAAAACGGAGCGCAGATATGTAAAAAGGATTCACAATAATCCATAATCAAAGATTACTTTTGACTAAAGGGATGCAGAAACTTTTGTGAACTAGTAGTTTCGTGAATCAAGATGACAAAGATGTCAGGAAAAAACAAAACAAAAAAAAAAGATAAAAACCACCTTTTTTCAATGATTAAAAGTGATCTGATCATTGACTTTATGGTAAGATTTACAATATAAACTAAAATAAGGACGTAAGATTAGAAAATGAAAAAAGTGTATTAAAAAAATGCTCGCTTCTATCAGTAAACAGGTTTGTTCCCTTTAAACACAATTGCATTTCTTACATTATTCATAACATCTTGCGCACCTTCTTAACCAAATGACATGCAACAGAAGGCATACAATTACTAAATTATGTTTAAGCAGACTTTAATGAGCTCCAGACATAAAGTAATCTTTTGCAAACGATAATCTTCCTCTTGTGATTACAGTTCGGTGTCATGTATTTACTTAACCTTTTCCCACGCGCTTTGGCGTGTGCACAGTCGTGATCACAGGAAGACCTGAGTCGTGTTGCCACCTGGCGCCACCGGTTTGGAGGATCTTCATCTATGAATGACTACTTTACATATCCGCAAAGAAACTCGATCCTTTCAGGTAAAGCTAATTTCAGTATCTTGAGTAAATTGCTCGTTCGTTTGTGTTTAACCTGGAATATTGTGGATTAGTTTGGCACGTAAAAACAATATTCGGTTCTGTTTGGAGTACAGAATGAATACATATAGGAAGGATGATCCTGCCAACCTGCAAAAATGGCTTGTCGGACAAAACTGGCACACACGCAGGCATTGAACTCACACCTTCCCATTCCAAGAGTGTGCAAGTGTCCCGTTCCAAGCTGTGTGTTCCTGAGAGACAAGATTCCTGCATGGACTCGCTGGCTATAGCCAAGGCCCGTGCACGACGTCGTCAGAACTGTCACTTTCCGGCCACCTCCAGGATGTGATGGGGAGTGAGAGTGACGGCCACCTGCTGGGCGAGTCCACATCCCCACTCAGCATATCTCTCATCACGCCATAGTGATAATGGGCACTTATCCCAGAAGCAAAACAAATTCCGCACACTCCATGCACCAACCGCAGTTCTAAGTGAAAGGACATTTGGGCTGTGAAAGAGGAAATGGAGACGACTGAAGTACCTTGCCTTTAGAAGACCTCGGTAAAATCCTGGAGCTCCTCGCAGCTGCATGTTCTTCAGTGTCCTCCTGATGGAGGACGGGCGCCAAACGGAGAATATTAGAGACGTACATCTGGCAGCCATGGTGAGGAATGTCGAGCACAAGATACTGAAAATATTACAGGTCAGGGAACGGATCAACTCGCTGACGCTTGAGGGTGATTAAGGATTTATTTAGTCAAATTTCCAGAAAACTGGATTTTTATGAAGAAAAATGTACCACACGCAGTACTGACTCAAAAGCATGAAGGAGTTTGAGATTGTGTTGATCTTGACGTTGTCAGAAAAATACATTAAATGCTTTTTTATTTGTTAATTTGTTTGTAATGTGTTGTTACAATTTCAAAAGAATGTATAGTAATTGTAACAAAGTAATTGTGATCTATACAAATGCCCAAATGTTTAGGTGAATGTGTAAAAATGTAAATTAAAACAAGGCAATGATTTTCGATTATAATTTCCCTTAGTTTATATACAGTAGAACACAGAAAGCTTAAAGTTTTAGAAGAAAAAAAAATGCTAAATTTTCCAGGAAACAATGGCTCATTTTAAAGCCAGTGGTTAATGAGATGCTGGCTGCTCTCTGCAGGTTATGACATTAGTGCATTCCCAAAATGATTTGAGATGTTGATTTTCTGAGCTCTAAAACAGAAATACTATTTTGCCTCAGACCTTCTTTTAAAAAAAAAAAAAAAAAGTTTCAGATAAGTTGACACCGTTTGTCTCTTTATTTCCATGATTCGGTTTAATCATCCATTCCAGGATTGCACGGTGTGCTGTGTTCACTGACGGTGGCGGTTAGAAGTGTCCCTGAGCTCATGCAGTGGCTGCAAGAAGAGGGTCGTCTGTTTTTAATGCTGACTGCCTGAAGATCACAAGCATTTCTCCAGATTCTTTCTCTCATTTGACGATCGTACACAATTTAATCTGCTCTTTATATGTACCCAGTAAAGTTAGTGACCTCCTCCAGCTGTTTTTTAATGACAACCACTCTCTCTGTTTGAGATTTGTGAGAGCAAGAGAGAGAGAGAGAGAGACAGAACAAGGAAAAAAAAAAGGTATGAGGCAATTCTCACTAACTTTTATTTGCGGAAATCACTTCAAATTTCCTCAAATGAAGCTTCATAATGGCAAGATTGGGGTGTTTTATTTACAAAAAGATTCAAAATTATAAGAAAACAGGTGGTTTGTCATTGATACATTTCATCCCGATCGATATTACCAGATGGTGCCACAGTTTTAGACACCGTCGCAAAGTTTCATGCATTATACAAAATGCTTCCATCGGATTTAAATGCGACCATAAATATTTATAGCCTTGGACGGCTTTGATGCATATCTGATGGATCATAACAGAAAACCTTCCAGCAGTGCTCTCTGTCTCAACTGCAAACTTAGACTGCACGGTGTTGACACACATACTGCGAGTTGTTTAAGGTGATGCTGTATCCTGGTAGTGAACCGTTAATTCACGCAAAATCTCATTGATAATGATTAACAGCACAGCGAAGTCAGGATCCATCCTGATCATCACGGTTTCACGTGACATCCAGGCACTTTTTATAGTGTAAACACAAAATGACCAGCTTCCATCATTTCAGTATGATAGCATCTCCAAAGCTGAGGGAAAGGGTGTCTGTGTCAGACACATACAGTATAATGAGCCAATGATACACAAAACAGATTATGTCGTTCTGAAAGCATTTAAATCGATGGTGATTGCATTCAAACTGTGCCCATCTTTTAAAGCAAGGATAGGAGCAACAAAAAAAAAAAAAAGAACTCTGTTTTTGTCTGACACACAGCACAATAAACAAGATCAGCAGGGGGCTCCAAAGCCACTCTTAATTACAGCGCAGGAACTAACAAGGGCGCTGAAATGAAGCAGAATATCAAATGCTACCGTTCAGCCAGAGCCGTCTGACAGGCAGATTTCTGTTTGGAGACTCAGTGTGACTCTTTAAAGGGCTGACCAGCAGCTCGGAGGGACTGACCATTCCAACCAGCAGGGGATACTGTGTCCCAGCGCTCTGTGACCGGAAAACTAATGTGGTCTCCAGTCGGAACCGGTGAGAAGAACGGATTCAGAATTTTCAAATGAAAATTTCATGTCTGACTGAAGTTGTACTGAAAAACATGTGTTGTACATTTTTAGCGATACGGTCATTCGCCGACAAATTATTGGAGCGTGGCAGTCTGAAATGCAAATTGAAATGATCCAATAAGTGTGACTTTATTCTATGATGCATTAAAGCAGAGCATAAGAAGACAAAAGAGGAGTATGAAGTGTTTTGGTTGTTATGTCGCTGCGCCTTCACTTTGTGAGACAGACTTCTGTAATTTCAGTCCCAAATCCACTTAAGTCTGTCTGTCTGACCACTGGTGACAAGCGTCCTCACAGATCCCACAATTACACACACACACACACACACACACACACACACACACACACACACACACACTACCTGCTTTGCTGTCTGTCATTTTCTTTTCTCTTTTTCTGACATGCACAAATCTCTCTCTCTCTCTCTCTTTCTCTCTCTCTCTCTCTCTCTCTCTCTCTCTCTCTCACACACCCCTACACCTGTGTCCCTTGCGGGCCCTGTTTGGAGCATTACTTTCTTTCCCAGCGAGGCGCCATTGTGAAGCCGCCGAGCCTGAGGGGAGAAAGGCCAATTTAACCCTCCCTCCATCACTTCTTCTCTCCTTCTGTCGCGTTCTCTGCCAGTGTCTCTCGCTCCCGCTCTCTCTCTCTCGTGTCCCCGCTGACTTGTTTGTCCCACCGGTGTTTACCTCCTCCTCTCCCTCTGTTTGGCTCAGCGTCCACCCTGACAGTGTAAGGCCATTATTTTTCCTCTCTCACTTGTACCCTCTCTTCTCACCCCGTCTTTCTCTCTTCCCTTCTCTCGTTCTCTCCCTCTGCCCACCGCGCCCACCCCCTCTTCTCTTTCTCTCTGGGCTCCCTAATTGGCATGGCACTTTTTCCACTGTCATCTCCAGTGTTGCTTTGAAAGCTCCAGTCAGCCCAGCAGGAGACAACCCCCCCCCACTTCTCCCTCCCCTGCACTGACAGAGTCCAAACTGCTGTTTTAGTATCATCATTATCCTCGTCTTTATTTACACTACATGCTCCCTCAATTGTCCCAAAAGACAGTCATTCATACAGGGGGGTAAACACAGTTGCGTGCTGCACAACATGCATATATGCATGCTAACATTCCTTATAGAGGGAGGCGACATATGCTCGCAAAACTGCTGCGAGAGGAGGGGGAAACGAAGAGAGCAAACTACAACGGGTTATTTTAACCTAGGGGGAGGAGGGGTGTGTCAGACGGCGCATGATGCAGAAGGAAATCTCTGTACATTTAAGAGTGTAAATATTTGAGTGGCTCCAGCAGCGGCGTGCGTGCGCGCTGTTACCCAGCTGCAGGGCTGCGTTTGGTCGGGCGTCGTTGGACGATCCTCCAGGGCGGAGACCTTCACCGTCCTGCGCAGCCAGACCGCTCCACGGCCTCCTCGGGAGCCCCGATGTCGAAAATGGCAAACTGTCTTTAGTTATTCATGATGTGTTGCATTAGACACTGCGCCGAGGCTGGCTTTATATATCCCCCTGTTGCACGCCACTTGCAGTACAGCATGTACCGATGTGGGTTTGGACATTCGCTGAGAAACAATGTGCGAGATTCATCAATATTCATCATAACGCTAAATTCTTTTGACTTTGGAACTCAGCAGGCAACCAAATGTGCTCCTCTGTGCCAGACTGTTGTGTGCATTACACTGAATAGACAAAACGATCAGGAAATCAAAGATTGGATTCAGATGAAGAGATGCAGTAAACGAGAGAATGTATAATACTGCAAAAAAAAAAAGAAGAAGAAGAAGAAGTAAAACTCCTCCTTGTAGCCCTCCAGGTCTCGTTAGTTAATTAGCCTTGTTAGCCGGCTTAAAAGTGGAATCTCCCCGAAGCCTTACGTAGATTTATCAGCAGTAATTGAAAGGTAATTCCAACTCCTGCAGGTGTAGCTCAGCCAGCGCTTCCAAAAGTGAAGTTAAAAGGGCCAAGTGGTAAAGAGGCAGTATATTTAACAACTTGGCCATGGAGCCTTTGCACCTCCTGTACTCTCTGTTGACATGTCTCGATCCTTTGTACTCCCCCCCCCCCCCTCACCCTCAACACTCCTTATTCCCACACAGCCCATTCTCACCACTCCCATTTAGCGCCTCCCGCCCTCTTCCTCCTTGCTCTCTCTTCAGATTCGGTTTAATAATTCATCCGCACTCTTGCTAAAGAGAACACAAACCCTGCACGAGGAGAAAGGGAGACGGAGACGAGAGAGAGGGCTGCCCCACCGACGGCACCTTCCTGCCACGCCACCGCGGTTGTGAGCCCCGGGCTTTTCTGTCTCTCATTCTGTCTCATCCCCTCCTCACTCATGCCCCTTTCATGGCTCCCTCTCTGCCATCCTCCTCCCTTCAGCGTGTACGCATTATTTTCTACCCCCGAGCATGCCCAAGATGCCCCCAGCTGTGAGGAAATGTCAGGCGTTTACCACCCACCACCTTCCTCACCAAATATGCACGCTCACGCGATGATACACACACACACACACACACACACAACACACAAGGGCATAGAGTAGACGCATGCACAGATAGGCTCCGACATGCCCACACCTTCTCCACACAACACAACGGAGGAAATCTCATTAGTCGGAGGGAGTATGGCATTGATTTTCGCTCGTCTCTGGTCTTGGTGGGATCTGGCTTGGCACAGTTTGGCTCATGCTGGAGAACTCACGGCAACACCACGGGTTAAGCCGATTACATTTTTTTGGTGAGTGGGGAAACCTGAGGGGTAAAAAATAAATAAATAAAACCCAGTTTTGTTTCCCTTCTCCCTTTTTTCCTCCTCCTCTTCTCTCTGCTGATTTATTCATATGCTCCTGAGGTTTTAGCCACCATGGGCTTATGGTTGCATTCATTGACTTGAGCTGGAAATGATTTCAAATTCAGTGGATTACATTTGTGAACATTGAATAAAGAGACAAATGGGGAAATGGAGGCGGATTGTTGGGGGGAGAAGAGCACAATACCTCACTAATACATCATTGTGAATAGAGACCCTCTAAGCAAAAACAGCCAGGTTGATGAGTGGATATCACCTCGCTGTATATTTAAATAAATGAATGGCTGGGAAAACCCACGCACATTTGCTTAGAGGCTATCCATTTCTGCCATTTTCATGCCCTTTATCCCCAAAGCCCTTTGATCAGACATTAGGTGTACCCTGACAGAAATGTTTGTGAATCTCACTGAAATAACAAGCACACAATACATTATTTTTTTATCCACTTTGATGTATAATAATGACCTAATTGAAGATGTGTTATTAAGAAAAAAAAAAAAAGAATAAAGTCAAAATCATTATGTCGCCTGGTCATTTCATGCTTGCAACCACTTCCAGATGGTGGAATATGGGCCAGCATATGTGAGTCAAACTGGGAGAGAACCGAGGTCTCTCTGGTGTTGGCAGTGTTGTCCCCGTCGATTGAATCCTCATTACCGTCCTCTCATAATTGTGTTTTTTCTTTTTTTATCGGATATTCTAATGGCTGCTGTTGCATGTAATTATGTAGCAATTATCTGGTTCCTCGCCTCGAACTAGTGTCCTGTCGTTGTAGAGCAGGGTCCTCTGCAGAGATTGGGCCTGTTATGCTCCCTTTGGCACTTCCACAGTCCGGCCGTTTGAATGAGGACAAATCGACTGTCCGCCTTAACTTCTGCTGAAGTCCAAATAACCTGGAGGCCACCTTTCAGTCGGTTCATCGCTGCAGATGCAGCCCTGTCCGGCCTGCTCCGTGCTGCAATAGGATAATTAGTCTGCAATCTCAGAAAGGAGAAATCATTGATATGTATTTTTCTCCCTGTATTTTCTTCCCCCCCGAGTCAAGTTGATTCTTTGAAGTCTGGGCGTGTATGAAATCACTTGATCTTTATTTCTTTAAGTTCATTACTTATTTTCTAGTTGTGTGCATGTCATGCATTTTTAACAAACCCTTTGAGTTGACTTTGTGATGTGTTGTAGCAGCGAACATCAAAGGGATCTTTCTCTCTGTCTCCTTTTCTCTTTCTCTCTCGCTCTCTTTCTCTCATTCTTTTTGCCTTTTCATCTCCTTTTCCGCCTTTTACCGACTGAACTGAAAGCACAGTGAGCTTCTTTTCAGGCAGAACTGTGAAGGAATAACTAAGACACAAGCTTACCGCTATTGTTTTAGGGGCTTTTTTTTAAAACCTTCTTGAAACTTTCTTTCATTGTAATTCAGATGTTAAATATGGTTACATGTCAGCAATTAGATAGTGAACACTTCCACTAATCCCAAAGGCATTTTTATCTTGACTGATGGCATGATTTTTTTTTTTAATCCACTTGTTCATTAAAAAAAACAAACAATGAAAACATACGTTTGAGGCAACTTAGTATTAGTATTTCATTGTCTGTGGTTATGAAGAAATCAAATCTTTTTCTCCTGCTCTGCATAACTGGTATTCTTATTTACCGTAATCTGATATTTCAAATACAATCCATTTCCTCTTGTAGGGCTGCTATCTACTCTCATAATAAATTCATCGCGTTACAAATGCATGTTCAACTTTCCGAATGACTTCACAGAAAAGTAACTAAAGCTAAGCAGCTTTTTCAAATGTAAGAATTACACCACTGTTGAACAACAGTAATGAAGTAAGAAAAAAAAAAAAACTGTCTTGTCAAGATTCACACCAAGACGTAATTCCAACATCTGATTGATTCCTAATGGGCATTTAGCCATGCTAGTGACACCGCGATATGGATGGTAATATTGGCCCACCAATTTAATCCAGAATGAATATTTCAACAACTACTAGATGAGCAGCTTTTGAATTTCGTGAAGACATTTAAGCTCCTTAGGCGACGAATCCTAATGGCTTTGGTCGTATCCTGAATTCTCCTTTAGTGCCACCGTGAGGTTGACATTTTCAGCTTTGAATGAATCCTCTTGACCGCGTCAGGACAAATTGCCATGACATTTCATGAAGGCATACATATCCACACCAGATCACGTCACTTTCATCTATCACCATTATTAGGTCAAATTTCAATTCACTCAATGCCTTGCTTTATGACTAAGTACTCATTGAACACGACGGCAGAGTTAATGACTGATACCCTCTTTGGCCTTGCATGGGAAACGTTTTCAGGCTCAGGGAAAGAGGTACATAGTTCCATAAGAAAAATGAATGAAACATTTTCAGGAACTCGGTAGCGCATCACAAACGGTTAAAAAATGTTTCAACTTATACCAGTGGGGCAGCTGTGGATCAGTGGTTGGAGCGAGTCGTCTCCGTTGGGAGGTTGCAGGTTTGATTGACTATCTGTCTACCTGTTGAAGTGTCCTTGACCCCAAGCTGCTCCCAGCGGATGGACTGAGCAGCCGTCTCCATTGGTGTGTGAGTGATTGGGTAAGTGTTTTTGGCAATGCAAAGCACTTTGGGAACTGCTCAAGCGGTGGAAAAGCGCTATATAAGTGAAATCTACTTGATTACTTTATTACTGCTAACACAATCCAGACTCATTGAGGCATCATCACATTGCATCCGCGGCTCGGCCGTTCTCCAGCGAGACATCCTGTCGTCTCCCAAGAGATGTCAAAGAAAACGAGATTCAGCAGACCAGGCGTCCTGCCCTGTGTTGTATATCTGTCTCACTAGAAGTACCCGGTCGGTTGGATCGGACGACACAGACCGGCCTTCACACCATAACAATCATTAGGAAACCTTACCTGCTCCTGACCTCGTGGCTGATTCACTGCTTTTTCTCCCTTGATCCACTCTTCAGGAAATACTGAAAAGTGAAGACTAGTAAGAGAGTTTTTGACCCAGTTGAATCGCCAAATATTATGTTTCACCAAATGAAGCCAGTTGAAATTCTGCGTTCCTGTTTTTCTGCTTGTAACACATCAACTTTGAGGACACAATGAACATGTTGTCACTCTACTCCTCCTATTAAGCAATTCAATTACCTTCCCCTGTTGGCGATCATATTATTATGTGATTGCGATCATATTATCATTATCATACAGTTTTACACAAACCCTATAGTTTTGGTGTTCAGCCATCCTCCCACTCCTTCAATATAAATAAATAAATCAAACATGCTGTGCTGTAAATGATGGTGATTATCAAAGACAAACTTTACAATGCTTCTGGGCTGAACACACACTGGAGATGTAGCTGCAGGAGTTCAGTAACCCTGAAGTGGGGCACTCGAGAGCTGAAGGCTTCGTATGTACAGCAGATCCCCTCACGCCTCTGCAGTTTGGTTTGCTGGTAAATTACATAGTGTTAGTTTAAGTGTTTAATCAATCACAGGGGGGGGGGTGCCTGTCATTGGATGTAGTTGAAGCAATCTCATGTGATGTTTCCAATCTTTGCAAGGTTCCTGTCTTTACTTTTGATCCAAGCAGGAAATAGTTCTGCCCACTTTTGGTCCTTGAAAACCTTGGTAACACATGTTTTCCCTCTCCTGGCATACAGAACTGAATTCATACATGATTAGTGGCTGATTGCCGAGAACCTGATTCATTAAATCATTTGTGAGAGTGTTTTTGAAAACTCAGCCTTGTGCTCATCAGCGATGGCTCCAACTAACCTGAGGCGTATTGACTGACTGCGATTTCCTGGAGCTGCATGGAGGGTAGGCCAGCCTTCGGTCTACACATCACCCGCCTTTTGCTTGATTACTTTTAATGGGCGGGGAATGAAATTGAAATTAGTACATTGTGATTAATCAAATGGAAGTTAAAAAAAAATAGAGTAAAAAGTTGTCATCTCATGTATTAAGACTGAGGAGAACACAATAACACTGAACTCATGCAGCCCTCATGTAACATATCAGTTAAATTTCAGATTTAAATATACATTTCTCTACAGCAGCGGTACAGTCAGTTAACGTCTATACATGTGACACATTAATTATGGATTTCGTTTGCACTAATTGCACTAATTGCATTAATTCTGAGTAATACATTAAGTTTGAATGAACCTTTAAAATTTCAGGATTTTTTGAAATTCAGGCTCTCACAAATTGAACCCTTCATATTTAGGATGTGTGCTAAATATTGAGGAAGAAAAAATGATGTGATAGCTGTATAAACCAATCCAGACTTGAACCTGTCTCAATGAGCCTTGATCCTTTCTCCTGCGTATTACTTCTGCTTCTGCTCCTTTAAAATTACTCACATTTTTCTGCTTCTAGCACGTCATCGTTGACGACTAAATGTTCACCTGTTGCTACATATAGTGTATAATGCTCACTAACCGAGGCCTTAGCGAAGATATAATTAGTGATATTCGCTTCGTTTGTCAGTGGTCATAATACTATGGCTGAAAAGTGCTTTACACTGGTATTCAAAAAGATAGAGTGGTAATTTCAGAACTCCCTCTGTAATTAGCCCTGCTTCTAGAGGGCAGCCTGCATACATGTAACACGGGGCGGACACGCTACCGGAACAGCCTCTCCCTTATTGAAACATTTATACCTTGCACTTGCTTGACATATCCAACAGTCATGTCAGTGAAAGTGTCGGCACACATGCGCTCCTCCATCTGTGCCTTGCCTTTGCCAGACATCTTGTGGCCCGCAGGGCAGCGGGGTGTGGTCTGCCCTCGAGGCGCCAGAGGGGTGCCCTCTCGCCTCAAGGCTCTCACAGCAAGCCCAGCTGTGCTGTGGATGGTCCTTGCCCACCCCACCCCCGGGGGTACCGAGCAAGTCTGTGGCCTTCCTTTGATTCCTTTTCACACACTTGTGGAACAACCAGGAAAAGAAAAAAAAAAAAAAAAAGTTTTCTCAATAACCTCTCGCAGAGAAACGGATGCATGTCTTTCCTTCGCCTCACTTCTGCTGTTGTAACGTCGGAAGTCATTTTATTTTAAAGGGACATGTACTCCATCCTAGATTATCCAGAAACAACTACATTTCTAACAGTGACCCTCAGTCCTGGAGTAGCCGGAATCACTTATTTCCTCTTTGACAGCTGAGACACACAATAATCCATACTGAGAAGACTTCTGTACACCACTGCTGGATGTCATGTCTCCGCTTGCTCCGAGTAAGTCGTGGGAATGTAGTTCTTTTCATGGCTGAGCAATTTGCCTCACACTTGGGTTTCTCTCCCACATATAAAGCTAAGTGCACCAACCGCAGTCTATAATCAACTTAGTAAGCAATTTCCTCCGTGCATGCACAATGTGAGAAATGTGAACATTCGAAATGAAAAGGCTATTGTTAGATTTAAACTTTGTTGCTTTCCTCTCGTTTATCTTTTGGTTTTCTTCTTTTTCAGTGCCTCCGCGCCGTCCTTTCGCACACAAAGTTAAAGATTCAAAGGAGGAGCTGCATATAACTTCTACTTTAACGCACAAAAGCACTTTCTTTTCTCCGATTAGACTTTCTGACAATGAGGCTTCAGTCAGCTTTATGTTCGTGGTGTAGCTATAATGAGGCATGAGGAAGACAGATGCTGCTGCTTAGCTAAAATTTCACAAAGCGATTAATCGTATATCAGTTGAGCTGCACTGGTGTTCAATGTAACGCGACCTCAGTTGTGATTATGCGTTCATAAATGTCACACAGATTGTGTGATGTAGTTTGTGTTATGCTTGCTAACAGGCAGGAGACGTAGCTGTTCCAAATGTCTTCATGATGTGTTTCTTGTGTTTTTGTTGCTATCTTGCACACAACTTCAAATTCTGGCTACTTTCACCTTGTATCAATACTTTTTTTTTTTTTTACTCTACCTGTTTATTTGCACACTGTTAACGCCCATGTACCAGTCACCCATGACAAATGAATCATTTTCGAAAAGTTCTACCAAAAAGATTTGTCTATACTTTGCCTAAAACTCCCTTTTTTCAGAAATAAGCTCCAATTTTCAGTTGTAAGTTTGAGATTTCCCACTTTCAAGTTAGATTGTCTGCACAAAATGATACTAACCCTTATAAAAAGCATCTTGTAGATTGTGAAATATCTCCTGTAATTTTTCTTCTCCCATTTCACTGCAGTTGTAAGTCCACCTTGTCTCACCTTGGATTTTGATTGTGATTTTAATGGCGAAACAGCGTTGACTCCTGAGCCGGGATGCAGGACGCTTGCTGCTGTCCAGCCACCTGAATCAGAGTGAAAACCAGAGGAGCGCTTCCTCCTGCGTGGAGCCTCGGCAGCTGTTGCTATAGAGACAGAGAAGTTGTGGGCAGAAGTTTCTTTTGGATTCCTTCCTGGCTCTGTCTTATCATGTCCTCTGCTTCCTTTTAGCCTTTTTGTTTCCACGTCGATAATTCAACTTCACAAACACTGCAGCCGCGCACGGACACATGCACGGAAGACACTTCCCCGAGGTTTCGGTGTGACAAAAACAACTGAAAGATATGTAACCTGGAACCACAGCTCATGGCGGCCAACCCTGAACTTTATGCAGCTTCATATCTCCCTCCTCCAGTGTTTATATTGCATGTTGTTAGAACTTTCTCTGTACGAGCTGCGACCGCTATTCATCAATATTAAAATGCTAAATGCAGCTTTAATTGATCTGACAGCACTTCTTTCATCTCAGTGTTTTCAAGTAAGAACAGAAAACCTTGATTATGTTTTGGGTGTCCGTTGACATGACAGCGATGTTCGGAGCCACTGAAAGCTTTGTGAAAACAGCTCTCAGGACGGAACTTTTTGAAAACATTGCTGCTGCAGTAAATCGATCTCCTGCACATGCACGGTACTCAGAAGGTCGTGATTTCACATAAACAGGACAACAATCAAACAATCTTAGTATTGAGTACTTTTTAATACCTTTTCAAACTTGTTGCTCATTACAAGACATCTTATTGAATTGAATTAAAGTTTATCTTGGCAGAGCCGGTGCAGACTGTAATTATAAGTTGAGTAAATGTCACAATATAAATAACAGGCTTGGAATGGAAATGCTTCAACACACACACACAAATATGTGAGCAGAGGCAATGAAATGTATGTTTAAAAACTGCAGATGAAATTGGTAAAAGGCAGCAGGTAATTTCAGACAGATTAAGAACGTGTTCACACTTCCTAAAAATATGCGCAATAACTGTGAGAACATGTCCATGAACTTCACATAAGTCAATTATGGCTCATTTAAAATCCTTGATTTAAAAAAGTAACCAACGGATAGTTCTGTCGAGATGGTTAAAGAAACGACTACTGACTACAAGTGATCACTTGATGCCAAACTTGGATAAACACCACACAGGGAAGAGTTGACAGGTTTCAGAATCACAGCGCTCTGTGTTTCGCACCTGGCAGATTCAGCCCTCTCTTCTAGTGCTTGTACCAAATTAAACACAACATCTTTCTGTAATTTGTCCATGATTACATGCCGGTTTCTGACCCTTCGCTGCTTGCAGTGCTTTTTGTGAAACAATAGCGTGCGCGATAGTTTGAATGGTTCCAGTCCCGCTGGATGATAACCTTTGAGGGTTTTTGTTTGTTTTCTTCACCCTGTGTTTTATTTGTGGAAGAAAGCTTTTGGTTCCTGTTGGACTCATCAGGGAAGTTACCAGCCGACAGGAGAAAAGATAAGATAATGATGACATGCTCGTGCTTTTGTCTGGACCTGGTGAGGTGTCCCAGGTGTGACATTGGTTGTTTGCAATTATGATGCTCTGCACATGACAAAATAACCAGCTGCAGCGCACGTCGCTCCTTCTGGCTTTGGCGCCTTCCTCCTCCTTTTTGGCGTGCGCGTTCTCGCCGTGTAGCCTGATCCGACGGCAGGTAGCAGATCTGCTGGATCTTTGACTGGATTAGCTGTTAGCCGCTGAACAAATTAGCACGCGCTACAAGCTGCGCTGACTAATAATGATAATCACACTCCTGTAATTCATTTCAGCCCGAACACATTCGGCGGCACAATACCTCTCACAGGTGGAGATTACATTGCAGTTAAAAGTGATTACATTTCTTTAGACTGTGTGTTACAAGCTTTAATTAAAAACATTTGTCTTCCACTGTAATTCAAACATATACTTTTTAAGAAGCAAATTATAGGCCTGGTTTGTGTCAACAGCTTTCTTATATACAGCATAAGGGGTCTATATGTTAGGAGACAGGAAAGTATTTGGGAGGAGGCTTGCAATTACCACTGTGAACCTCCTTTTTTTTAAAAAAAGAAAATTGTGAAGCACTTCAACTTGAGTGTATTCTTCATTTTTGACAAGACATGAAAGCTCCGAAAAATGAAATTTTGTTGTGCATTTCCACTATATCCTTTTTCAGAATGGCTCTGCAAACATCAGTCAAAAAGAAAGACTGGGGGCTGTGGTGTTGGACTAAAGTAGGGCAGTATGTGCTACTGGGAATAAATGTGTTCTTAGTCTATCCCACTCTGAAGTATTTGTGCTGAAGCTGAAGTGGAAGAGAAAGGCACATCTATCAGAAAACAGTCAGACAGATCCATCGCCCAAGGCAGCGCAGTCTGAAACCCCCACGACCGCAAACTTCAACCGAACTCCTGCTGGTCCGGCGGTCATTTCTGTGATGGCGGGCGCGAGAGGTATAGATATCACAAAACATATGTATTGTTTGTAAAGGTCTCCTCGCTGGCGGAAAAGCTTACCTTAAATACCTTTACAGCAGTTTCCGACAACCTCAGCCTTCAAATCTGTTATCGTGAGAGCAAAAACTCATACTGCGCACAGGTACAAAACACACCAGCTCTACACTTATTCTCATTTGCAACATTATTTTACAAGTCTCTGACTGATCACTTCAGTGTAATAACATCAGTTATGACCGTTCTCATATATATTAACACCAGACAGCAGTAAATCTGCATGAATTATGTATAAATTGTACTTCCTGAGTTTAATATCGTGTTTTTAGTTGTTGTATTTGATGGTTAATGCTTTTGTAGGGTTTTTTCTTTTTGTATTTGTAATAGGACAGCAGCAATAAAGCAACACTATCACGTTGCTTGTTTGTTATTGTCATATAAATGCTAAAAACTTGGAAATAGGAGCTACCGACAGCTTACTATCTCACTTTTCCTGCTGCATGAACACTCACACACACACACACACACACACACACACACACACAAAACGGCCAAGTTGTGAGGGTATCTCACAATGTCAGGTACTATTAAAATAAAAAAAGCTGAATTAAGTATCAGTCGATTGTGAAATTGCAGTGAAAGTTTTTGCAAAGAAAATGAAGTAAAAAAAAAGAAATAATGAAAGATCACAGTTTTATGAATATCAGGGGGGCAAAAAAGAGCAAATTATAAGTTTTCTCAAATTTTAGAGACATACCAGTGACAGTGAAGAAATGGGAAATATGATTTTGGGGAGGTTCTTCAGAGGCCCTCCAATTTCACACTATCAAATTAAAGTGTCCGTGTATCTGAGGATGGATGAGTGATACTCCGGCTAGGTGCTGGGTGGTCTGCAATTCCCATGAATAATTTGAGTGTGCCACTGTGGGCGGTCTCTCTAAAGGAGATTGTGCAGGCAGGGGGCCGGGTAATGATAGATATACCTGGTTTTCCTTTCATCCCCTTCTTCATCTGACCACAGGTTAAAAGATAATGTGGATAATAAAGGAAGACGAAGGACGGAGCAAGTGAACTGCTTTGCTTTTTCTTTTTTTTCTTTTTTTCTTTTTTTTTCAGCAAACCTTTGCTTAAGTTAAGCTTTATATTAAGAAAAAAATAAGAATCAGAATCATCCGTTGGAGGAAATTTAGAGAGCAGATACTAGCATTTCAGGTCAAGTTAAGAGTATTTGGGAGGTTCTGCTATGCTTAATCTACATATTTTACATAATAATCCTCATCTATAAGCCTCATCTGTGGAGAGGGAAGTAGCCTGAGACGTCTTCGGCGCCACGGAGAACTCCCACACAGCTTCACACCGCCGCTCGCTGCCAAGGTGGCAGCCATGGTGACAGGGGCTAAGAGGGGAGCCTGTCATTTGAACAGAGAGGCAGGGGAGAGACGACACAGGGAGCACAGACTCATGAAATTGTGAGTGGGAGCCGACAGGAAAAAAAATAAAGCGGAATAGGGTTGTGAGAGGTAGCGCGGCGGTTCAGGGGCAGAACAGAAAGATTACTAAATGAAGTGGCCAGTTTTGTTTTATACTTGGCTTACGGGTCATGTTTGAATGCACACAACAACTGAGATACTTAGTGCGTATGATCCTCTTTGGTACTCTGCCAAGAGGCGAAAAAGTGTTTCAGTGTTTTCTGAACGCAGATATCAGCAGATGTGCTGTTCGTCTTTGAACTGAGTCTACATATTACTGACTGCTGAAGCTGGTGTTGCCCTAATTTAACAGGTATAACCTCTGTAAAGCTTAATTGTCCACCAGCCTCTTGCTCACTCTTCCGCGCAGTATTCCTTCTGCGAGACGTGCGAAGGTTTTCTTGCATGTCTCCTGCTTCAAAGGCCCTGTACCATTCAAAAAGGTTTTCATGGAGTCCATCCCATAACTCCCCATTTCTTCTTTCCTAGTCATTCCTCGGTGGATTTGCTTGCGTAATCCTACAAGCTCATTACCCTGTTGAAAGGTCTACTTTCGCTTCATCTTCAGCTTTTCACAGAGATGCCCCACATTATCTTCAAGAACTCTTTGATATGACACTGTTTTCATAGCTGAGTCAAAGTTGCCCGGTCCTTGAGGGAGCAGTGGAACCAGAAACCATGAGCTCTTCAACACTTTGCTTCACAGCTGATGTGAACATCAGACAAATTGTCTTTGGTTAAATCCAATCCTTCCCTGTGTTACTGTGGCCAATGAGCTGTGACTTTATTCTCCCTCTCAACACTGATCTCGGTGCTTTATGTGGTTTCTTCTTATCTTCTTATGCTCTTTTCCTCCCGGCGTACTCCACTTGCAAGTCAGATCTTTACGTTTTGTTTCTGGTTTTTGCCACTCAGCTTTTTCTTGCACCAATAGCCTATCCAAGAGGAAATTACTTGAGTATATGTTTTCCAGTTCTGGGCAAATTGCCAGTTAAATATATAGTTAAATGCATTTCCAGATTCAGACATCCAGCAGCTTTTCTTTCAGCGCTGTTGAGAGCTCCTCAGGTCTAGGTTTGATGACACCGGATGCTTTGATAGCAAACAGAAGCGCGGAGCCCCGATGTTCGAGGCATAAGTGGAAAAGCTTTACCCTCCGAACATCTGCACCTAATACGGCAGCCATATCACGAGGCTGGTTTAACTGTGGCAGGTGGGCCCGTTCTGAAATTTCACAGCTATTAAAAATCCCCTAAATGCATTAATTTCACCATATAATCATATGACATCCCCTAAAGTGAGTCAGAATATTATTAGGATTAATCATCAGTTTATTAAAACCAGATCGGTATCTTTAAGGTCTTTGTCATATTTCAGATTTTCTCCAGGAGAAGATGTGCAGTGTTGAATATAGAAGTTGTGATTTGTCTATCCTTCTGTTGGGTGTGTGTAGCTTTTAGTTGGACTTTCCCCTGTGCTTTTTGTCTTCTTTTTTTCTCTGAATTGTTTAAACTTGTGTCAGACTGTTGGGAAAGGAAGTGAACGATGGATATTTAATGGTTTATCTCAAATGGGAATTCAGAAATGCCTCTGGTGAATACATGCCAGTTAATTTAACCTCTGTAAACTGAGTGCTGGGCTTCGTGCGCAGACTGTCAACTGTGAAAATAGCAAAATGCAACATACCCAAATGCTCTAAACTTAAATGCAGATATAGCAGTGATAGTGATGATTATTTGTTAAATTTATATCAAACCTGTTTTCACTGTGGATCATAGCGCAAAGTCCGGCTTACTGTAAATGCGGTTTTCCTCTTTTTTTTTTTTTTTTTTTTTTTTCATACTCCTTGGTTTCTTCCCCAAGGCTGGGAGTTGATGTGTGACTGACAGACAGCCACGGACAGCTTGGTTAGACACACCACACTCTGGGGAGGCCACCAAGGCTGAAACAGTGGCGAGGAGGGGCTGGATGAGTACGATATGAGCTTGGGGGAAAGCTGACAAAGGGACTTTTAACAGAGGAGGCTGTGAGGATTAGACAAAATAAATAAAGAAATATGAGGAGTTTGAGTCAAAGCTACATGTGAGCGAAGCTACATGTCAAAGCCAGAAACCGACCGGCTGTAGGAAACAGTTTCTGCAAGTATAATTAACAGTGAATCCTTCTCTTCTCTTTTGTATCCTGCCCGCTGGGTTTTTTTTTTTTCATGCTCACATGCTATCAAGGTTATATTCTGATCTCTCCTCTGCCATAAACACCAATTCAGAATTCAGACAGCAATGCGGGCGTTCATTCAGTGTGCAGAAAAAGCAGTTTGTGGAATTCAGTGAAGGACGATTTCTTTACACTCCACATGTGCTCCATCTTCACAAAGTGATTAAAGGCTCAATCTCGCATTGGTCAGGAGACTATTCAGCACTCCAATTGAAGTCTTGAAGGTAAGAATCTCTTTTGAAGGGAATCAAGCATTACAAAGCATCTAACATTGAGATATCAAAAGGCTGCATTTCAGTTCAATAAACTTCTGTTTTGGTGAGAATGTATAAAAAAATATTCCCCCCTTCAGCCTGGTTATGTACCATTGATGTCAAGTTTTGCACAAATAGTTCAAGGCAACAAAACAAAGTTACTGTGACTATGACGAGCTGTATGTGAAACTGCGGGAATGTTGCATAAAGCAAACCAATTTTATATAAGAGGTTTATTGATTTCATCTCTCCTGGCATTGTGTCAATTACAACGTAGCTATCATGTGGCAGTGAGACCTCCGTCATATCCAGGCTCAGATGTGGCAGCTTTCTGCTAGCGCCGGTTGGAGTCGGGCAATAATAACAGAGATAGAGAGAAAAGAATAGGACAAAAAAAAAAAAAGAAAAGAAGACGAAATGTCAGACAGTGAACTAATCCACGGATTGCAGACTTGACCGAAATCGAAGGCACAGATCAGAACAGGGAGGCAGACGGAGAGGACGGAGCGAGAGGCCAGAGCTCTGAGTCACATAATGCTGGTGACAAATAAATGTATGGAGAGTCAGCAAAGTAGTGAAACTCATATTAAGGGCATAAAGGCCTCTAAACCTATCGCAGAATAATTATGAAAGTCATCCAGAGTGACATGAGGCGGTCTGAATTATAATCTGTAATCAATATAATTAGCCTCATGTTTGAAATATTAGTTTCTGTTTGGTCTGGTTTTACAAGAGAAGAGTTGAGTTTTTGCTCCATTCCATTCAAAAGACTAAGAATCTCCAGTAAACCATCACTCTGAGCTTTATTAGAGGGTTTTTTTTTTTTTTGCGAAATGATATTCTAGATTTGACAAAAAGCAGATGTGAGATATATGAAAGACAACAATAAAAGGGGAATATTCTCTGATAGTATCTGTCAGTGCGCTCGCTGCACTTTGTTATGAAGATGATTCAGATTTATGTTTCGGGATTTTTTTCTTTAGTTTATCTCTCTTTCTCAGAGTTAAAGATGCAATAAAAAGACCTTTTTGTCGATGTACTTTTTGCATGGCCTGAAGTGATCTGCAGCTGTTTGGGCTGAACCGTTGAGTCAGTGGGATTAGAGTAAAGTCAGGGTGATTAGATGTGAAATCAGCAGAACCTCTCTGAGTTGATCGTCTTTGATTTGCTTCTTCTTTTAAAGAAATAATGTCAGTGTGCCCAACATCAAGTGTGTACAATATTAATCTTGTATCGTCGTTGGTTTAACTAGCCTCTGAAGTATGATTTTATTAATACAAATCCCTGCAAGCCACCATTTGGAAAATGTGCAGCTGTAATTGAACAATTTGAAAGGTTGGGGACATGTGATAACGTGGACCGGTGCCTGAAATTTTCAAGCATGTTCCATCCAGCAGTCTGATGAGACTGAAGCGTTTCTGAGCAGCAGCTGTTCTTTGTAGATCATTACCCCTTTAATGCTATACACCAGAGACTCAAGAACATAAAGGCTTTTTTTTTTTTTATATTGCTCGCTGGATACATTATTCACAGAAAACATGAAACAAATCCAAGATGATCAATCTAATGTTTCTTTTTTTTTCCGTTTGCCATTTCATCCTGGAATGAACCACAATCATGATCCCTCTGGAGGAGAGTATGAGAATAAAACACAACACGGCCAAATAAAGAAAAGAAAGACTGCTATTTTTCTTTAACTTTGTACATGTATATTTATCGAACAACTTATTTACTGTAGTTCACGAGGTGCTAAAAGTCTAGCTGAATCCCAGCGGACTCTGTCCATCATACACACATTCACCTTTGGCAACTTGAAATCCTCAATTAGCACCGAACACGTGTGTGTGAACTGTGGGAGGAAACATGAGTGCTGGGAGAAAACCCGTGGTGGCAGGAGGCGGATGAGGAGAATATGGAAACCACACACAGAAAGGCCCCTCAGCCCGGACTCCAACCGTGGGATTTTCACTGTGAGGCAAAAGTGCTATCTGCAAAACACCGCACAGCCCCAAGTGCTTCCAGAAGAAACTGTCAAGAAAAGTTCAGTTGTTCACATGATTTACTTCAAACTGTGCAACTTTCCATCTGCTTTGAATTTTTTTTATTATTTTTTTTTTCTCTCAACACATCAACTGAAATATTTCAAACTTTTCTTTTGAATTCTCATAAATGTGGTTTATGGTTCAAGATCACTTCGAAGATCACTAAAGAAAAGGTTCATAATAAAGAAAAGTAGTTCTCAGTCCGTGGTCCTGCCTCCACAGAGCAGGGCTCCGTCTGCAGACCTGCTGAGGTGTTACGAAGCCCGGGTTGTTTTGGTGGCAACCTTCACCTGATCTGCCTGTAAATCTGTTGGCTGTCATCTTTCACTTTTCACCAGCCATAGATTTTTTTTTTTTGCGTGTGCGTGTGTGAGAGAGTGTGTGCTGTTTGGCAGCTAAGGCATATGATAATACCTGACTCAGTGCCTTTTAGTGTTTTAACAGTTTCTGCTCCATCGACCAGAGGAGGCTGGGATTTTCCTCCTGGGTTGGACCGCACAACAAAACAGACAATCACCTTTCCCGTGATATAAGAGAGACATAAACCACTTCCAGCACCTCCTAAACAACAGTTATATCACCACATAGACGTGCGCGTAAAATGTGAAATACAAGAAAGGAAAATAGCAACTACATTTTTTTTGTTGTTTTAATCAGTAAGGTATTTAGTTATAAATGGCAAAAACTGAGTAAAACAGTAATACAAATCAGTTTCATGAGTGTCTGTGTGCACGTGTAAACGTGTCCACTGGGTACAGTTAGTATTTGATGTGATTTGGGCCCATGAAGCCCACACACCCAGTGCTCCACTGGACGCAGTGAGGCCCCGGACTGTCAGCCCACTGACAACCACGTCCCAACCGAACGCACAGATTCTGGTAGAAACCAGCAGTCAGGAGCCAGGCTGAAATGAGCAGACCTGCTCTCCACTGTGACGAAATCCAGTCGAAGGTTTTTGTATTGGTTTCCAGATCATGAGGGTAGTCGTCTCAGACTGGTCCTTTCAGTGTTCATCCAGCTTCTTGATTCTTCTGTCCATGTTCAAGCCAGAGCTCCTCCTCACACTTTCTTCTCCCTTTGTCCTTCCAGTCAACTTTCCACAAACCTTTTGATGCATCACTCTGCGAACAGCAGCCTTTTTCAGCAGCGCTCGTCTGCTGCTTACGCTCTTTGGAAAGTGTCTTGAAGAAAACTGTTCAGTCAGCAGTTGTCCTAAGAATACAGATGTGTGTTCTTCACCTGATGGGGGGGGTTAGATGTTACTGATGTTACTGAAATGTGACTCACACTGTTTCAAAATACACTTTACGCATTATTATTTCCTTTCTTTTCCATAAATTGAAATGATTAAATATTTGACACTAATGTCAGCTTGAGAATAGAAAAAAATTCAAGGACAACCATCTAAGGACACATGTCCGTGCGAGAAATGAATAAACTAATTTGTTTGTACCGTAGAGTCAGTGTTGTATTGTTTTGTATTGACGCTGAGGACATTTTAATTGATAATAGTGTGTGTGTGTGTGTGTGTGTGTGTGTGTGTGTTTGAGAGATGGATCAGCTGCAAACCTTTGTTTAAGCGACTGTGCACCGAGGTAACCCTCGCTGATGTTTAAAACAACCATTTAAATGACAAACACTGGCCTTTCGCTCATTAGCATTTACATACGCCGGAGCTTTGTGTCTGGTTCTTGTTTGGCAGCAGACTTTATTTTGATTCATCACTGCTGTGTATCTCCGCGCATCCGTCTGCCCAGCCCGGACTCATTCTCAGAGCATCAAATGCTGTCGTTTCGTCAGAGCTGCTGGCGTCTCTAAGATATGACAAAGGTGCCCTTTGGTGTCGGTGGCAGGAGGAAAAGAGGAACTCATGCAAGTAAGTAAGTAATGCGCCTATTTTTACCCCAAACCATGATCTTTTTTTCCCCAAACCCAATCAAGCAGTTTTGGTATTGAAAGCTAAATGACTCCGAGCCAAAGGGCACCTTGTGCCTATCTGATGCCAGCGCCTTTGACAAAAGAGCAATATTTGATGGCCTGAGAATGAGAATAGGTTGGTCTATCATTTCCCAGATGTCCTCATCCTCAAATGGCTCTAAATCACCTTCACAAATGTGCCTTTTTTTACAGCCGGTGTCAGAAGTTGGCCTCTAATCACCTTTCTTCTGCCTTTGCTCCCCTCTCCTTCATCTCCTTATCAAAGACCCAGCCTTTTAATCCAGCATGCCTCCATGGTCACATTCAGTCATGAGTGTCTTGGAAATCCACCCCATCTCCTCTTCAAATCCATGCAAATCAAAACATCTAAGAGCAGCGGAGCTTCCGCTGAGACAGAATTATGCACATATGGGGATTGGACAAGTGATAGGGAGGGGGGGGGGGGGGGGGTACATGTGAACACCCCTCCACTTCCCTCTCATCCTCAGCTATGTTTATGTCATGCTTCTCTTCAAAAGATCTCACTTGTTCTTTTAAGTCGGTTCAATTTGGCTCCTTTTGCCGAACTAGAGACAGAAAGGGAAAAAAAAAAAAAAAAAGAAAAAGTGCCAGGCATTTTGGAAAGATAAAATATTGTCTGTGATCCAGGAGGGTGGGCTAAGTGCTGAGGTTTTGAATGTGTGGGGGTGCTGAGACGGTGGGCTGGGGGTCTGGGGGAGAGTTAAATCTGGGTGCAGAGAGGATGAAGGATAAGTGTAGGATGACTAGAGCGGATTGGCATTACACACACATACAGTACAAATGCAGGCACACGCACGCATACACTGGTCTGTGGAGGGGGCTGGGGTCAGATCTGGATTTGAGTTAATCTCTTTCCAAAGTAATACCAATATGTATTATATTTCAGGAGTTTACATTGTGATTGTGGATATGTTTGGCACTGAAGTGCCAATGCGATTACCTGACATTAAAGATGCTGTGAACTCTTTCCCACCTCCGGTTTTCTAAGCCTGCTCGATGACTGAGTGAGGCAGTGTTGCTGAAATATGGAGCTCATGAAAAGGTCAGTGGGAGATTTTTGTTCGTTATTTGACAACTTTTAGTGTCGATTGATAATTAAGTGTCTTATTTTAGTTGTTCGCTTTCATTCTGCGAATAATACGAGTTTAAAGGACAACTCTAAGGGTATTTATTTTTAATCTCCAATTACAAGATCCTATTCCCATTATGTCTTTTTTGCCACATCCATCTGCTTTGCTTGTTTATCTGTTAATCTCTTAATTGATCTGCAAAATAGATTTTGTGGAACAGTTTTGGTCAAAGGAGTGTTTACACCAAATATTCCTGAGGAGATCCACATGTTACACCATTCATCTTCTGAGTACCTCTCAGTAGATGAAGAGGAGAGCCCCTCATTATGAGCCCAATCAAATTACATTTTGATTAAAAACCATGAAAGCTGATTGGTGATGGGGTGCATTCATAAGCTGCTGTCATGTCTCACCGAGGCGGGATTACTAACCATGCAAAGCGGGAAACTTGCTCATGGCCACAGACCTCAAGGGGCCTCCAGAAGTGCCAGGTGCAATGTACTGCAATCGGTTTGTGGTACTGTGATTAATTGTTACCTTGTTTGGAAATGTGGTAATGTGTGCTACTATGGCACATAATGAGCTGGCATGATAAGGGCCCTTATTACTTGATTTTCCCTGTCATGCAACGGCTCTGTGCCAAAACGTAACAGGAAAAGCTTCATTATTTGGAGAGAAATGCTGCAGATCTGGCATTTTATATCAAATTAATTATTGTTAAACGCAAAGAGCAAGGATTTGCTGGTCTTTCCTTGATTTAAGAAGCTGTCTAACTTTTTATTTTTTTATTGTCTGAGGATAAAGTTTTTAGGATTCATGAAATTTACAATCAATATTCACCGAACAAGGTGATCTGATTTCAACAAACCGAAACACCCTGCAGCATAATGATAGTGTTCACAGCAGCTTCCTTCAGTTCCCTTTTCAGAACAGTAATTGTGCAGTACTTCTGCACTGGTTTGATGCCGATGTAATGTAGGGTTAAACTACAGCTTGAAGCATGTTTGGTATTAGAGTCGTGTGTCACCTCAATAGGTACCGACTGGGAAAACAGCCTGACGGGTTTCCAGAGACCACAAATGTGACTTAGCTGCAGGGCTGCATGCTAATCTTTCATCAACTTTCATCCGGCTGAGTCCTTCATGCATGACATCCGCGTTGCTCCTAATAGAGCAATGAAGTGCAAGTCGTGCGTCTCCATTCTGAGTAACTTATTTTTTTTTTTTATATATACAGGAGTAAAATCGCTTCGCAGAAGCCTAAATGGATCGAGTGACTTCGCTTTATGTGGAGAGTTTGCCTTTTCTCACCGCATGAATTTTCTCCAGGTACTCCGGTTTCCCTTCACAGTCTAAAACATTTTAGGTGAATTGGTGACTCTAAACAGCAAAATGAGTGTGCTTGGTGTACTCTTCCTTTTCCCATCGTTGTGAACTGGATAGAGTGGTCACACAACTTCATAGTGTGACACTTCACACCCTTCAGGAACATGAAAAGATTTGAGAGTAGTTGATCTATACCTGCGGCGGCATGTTTGTCTGTGCCGTGCATCACGTGATGAGCATTTGTGACCAGGTTTGTGCCCAGACGTGGTCTCAGATTTTAGCCTTGAGGTCTTACAGAGCAGTGATCCCCCATCTTTCTTGCACCACGGACAAATTTGAAACACGATCATTTTTATGCACACTGGCAGAACAGTGTATGAAAAGGCCTTAAAGCTCGAGTCCGGAGTTTCCGTTCGTTTCCAGCGTATGTATAATTTTTCAACAGAGCTTAAATGTGTCAGTCTGGTTCGATACTACAATATAATATTAGCATAAAGCAATATAAAAATTTATTTATGAGCCCCGCCTTTGTCTCGTAGACCCCCATGTTATCCGAAAAAGCGCCGGTCAGCGTCAGCCAATAGATTTCGAGCTTCCGCATTCTCGTGCTGTCACTCAACTTGTGCACGCAGCCAGAGAGCATGGCCGCTCGCCCAGGCAGAGGAGAGTTAGCTACACAGCAGCCGCCCCGCTTACCTCGGATATATCCACTGTCTGCTGAACATCCACCGTAAACAGCTGAACATGTAGGATGCTGTAGGACTCGGAGGCTCTCATTTTCACCCGACAAATAATTCGCGTGCACAATTAAAGGGGCGTGGCTTGGTCGCTCATGAAAGCAGAGGGAGGGCGGAACCTGAGATGTTGGATTAAAAAAAAACCTCGCTCGTTCAAAACTCCGGACACGAGCTTTAACAGATGCGTAGGAAAAAAATATGATGAATGAATGAAGTGCTGAAAAGTAGTGCTAATCGAAGTGAAGTATTTTCTAAAATAAAATCAATGCAGACCAGCGGAAAATTACAACTTTCTATTGATTATTTGTTCATTCTGTATTTACAATAACAATAGCAGCAGTATCAGGTTTTGAAGGTATCGTAATTGAGGGCCAGAAAGTGATCGGGACCTCCCTGTTACTCAGCAATAGAAGGAACCACACACTACTGGGGAATTGTATCAGAATGTGGAAACCTGACAGTGAAATAGTTGGAGCATCACTTGAACTTTAACTCAGTCAAACAGGAAAGCATGTGTTTGACTAGCTGCCTTTCTTATTTGCTATTTACAACCAGGTTCACAATATATCTCGGCGCTATTTTATTCCCAGCACTGCCACCTTTGAAAAAAACATGCAACCTGTTTGCACTTTAATGTTTTGTACTTCAGAGCTCCGCACGCCTCTTATAACCTCTCGCTTTTACAAGCTACAAAATATCATGATCTTTACAACTTCACAGTTCCGTCATTGCAGATACAAAGGAAACGAGATTTATCGCCTGGCAAGCAACAGCCGTGATGACAAGAGTGTGGCCAGGACTGGATGGTTCTCGTCCAAGTTTCAAGTCAATCAGACAAACAGGGGCGACAAACTGGAAGACCCCTTCAAGGACAGACTTAAAAAAAAAAGACAAGAAAGACGAGATGGATGTGAAGACGAGAAACTCACAGTGACGCACGTATTGCACAACTCCTAGATGTAGCAGGAAGTTACTGAGAGGAAGGTACAAACAGTCCAGCTTTCCTGTTCAGTTCGGTTGTCGAGGGTCCATTCATGATGGTTAGATAAAGTCCAAGGGCAGCAGTTGATATGAGTGTTATGTTTGTCCCGTCCATTCATCCTGAGTAGATCCTTCATGAAAAAGATCCAACCAAGCCATATTTCTCAGGAAGACATCACCATGCGACTGAATGTGTTTTCACATAGAAATAAAATCTGGTATAATTGAAGAAATTTCTCTTTTCTTTGGCTTCTCCGTTTGAATGTGTCATTAAAAAGCACAATGAGGACAAAGACCCTTCTTAAAAATAGGAGAAAAAAAAAACATTTGTAACAATGGATGGCTAAACTGGATTAATGAATGGAAGGACAATTGAGGTTAATATACACAGAACAGGTTAAGAATACCCTGAGTTTTATTCATTTATAATAGAATAAATTAGAAAAGGGTTCATAAAGACTGAGTTCCTCCCATTTTCTCCATTACTGACTTGATTTATCTGTGATTATAGAACCAAAGGTATGAAAATGCATCGTAGCTCGTCACCCATTGTACATGCACCCCTCAAGCCTCTCCCACCTCCACACAAACAGACCAACACACACACACACACACACACACACACACACACACACACACAAAATCACGGAGCTCTTATCTGCACAGTGCCAGATAGGTGCTGTGTGTCCTCTGAACATCCTGATTTCATCTCCTGGCAATGTGATTGACAGCCCCGACAGCTGGGCTCCATCCACTCTGCAGAAATGTGGACTGCCACACACACCACGCACACACACCACACACACACACACACACAGAGCAGGATAACAGCAGTGATGCAGGAGTGAGAGTCAGGGGCAGGAGACGTCGGCGGTGAGGAGCAGGAGGAGCAGGAGGAGCAGGCATCTCCTGCTCTGATGAGGAGAAATTGACTGGTAAATTTAGACTGAATTTGGGCAAGTGGGGCATACAGGAAAAATTAGAAATTAAGAAAAATGAAAGGCGTCAGGAGGGAAGAGAGACTGAGTGGGCAGTGTGCTGTAGACATATGAAAGGATAATTACCCCCTCGACACATGTGCCGCAGCGGCAGGCCCACAGCGATACACATGCGCATATTGAAAACACGGATTCGCTCTGATATACACTTTGAAGAGCGATGAAAGGGCAATTATTGGGACATACGTTGGAGAGGCCTGAAGCGCGGTGTCGAGTGCCTTTGGGGAACGCTAGAGGATACCAAGCCAGGTGGCGGTGCTTTGTCACACACTAACAGACACACACTCGAGCGCTCATCAGCGGACTGGAAGCAGCTAGCTGGACAGTCTGTACATATTCATGTGTCAGTTGGTAATCACGCAGCATGACCTTGTTTTCCCTGACTGCTCAGGCTTGTCAAAAACACTCACAGTAACATGCATCACTCACTCTCCCGGACGTCCGTCTTTGCGCGCGCGTGTGTGTATGTGTGTGTGCGCGCGCGTGTGGTCAACAAGTATATGGGTGTATGACCTATCTTCATCTCTGCCTCAGGAATGACAGCCAGCCCATCATTAACCTCCCTGCAAGACTCCATAACGTGTCTCCTTCCTGCGGCTGCCATTTTCTCTCCACCCGAGAGTCACGACACGCACAGTATAAAAAGCGTGATGGGGACGAGCGATAAGGCGCAGGAGACAGTGGGCATGTCGTTACCTTCACTGTATCCTCGCAGAAAAAGCTGCAATAATCACAGGCACTCGGGAGAGTAAACCGGGGGATTAATTCAGAGTCAGCAAGATAAATAAATCATCATAATATATGTGCAAATTAGTGTTTACCCTTAAAGTCATCAGAATAATTAAGTAAAATTGCATTATTAATCACAATATTATGGAGTTTTAGCTCCTCTTGACCCCTTCTTCTAACAAAGTAAAAGCAAGTGAGGCACAAGACACGTCTCCTGATGAAGCTGCAGAGTTTTAATACCTGGTATCAAGTGAAGGTCACTGCAGTGCTTCCTTACATCGTGCGACAGTAAAAGTTCCACATACGTGAGCCTGGAGCGTCAGTTCTATAACTGCGTCATTCTGATGGTACTATAACAAAGTTACACAATGGATCTTTGTATTTCCGCTGTCTGCGTTCAGCCTGTTCTACTCAGAGTTAACCTGAGCTGCAGTCTGGAGTCCGGAGTCTTCCTCGGGGAGCCACACTGATAATCTGTGCAGTGGATTCCAGACTTGCATTTAGTTGCCTCTGCTTTCTCAGTTTTATCTCATAAAATTAATTAGGAACACTCACAATGCTCAGGAAGTTGCGTGCAGTCTGCCGGCATGGCGCTGCAGTCAGTGTGAAGTATTTCATGTATCCAGCTGTTAATGCAATTCACCGAGCAGCTAATCAATCTCTCACGCAAGAACGGAGCATGTGCTGTTAGTTTCTCTCCTTCCATCCATGATTAAAGCTGATTGCTGGATCAGAAAGTCTTTTAGATGCTTGAGTCCGCTGAATCCTAATCTGTCCACAGCATCACACCAAAAGTCGGCTCTGAGGTTGAGAAGGTGTCAAATGTTAAATAAACTATTCAGCAAACTCTCTGGAATATAAAACAGTCCTGTGCGCTGTGGAGAACTACAGGTCACATCCCTCCGCAGTCTGCATGAGGTCAAGGGTGAATCGATGACTCTACGTTTTGCACACAATGTAATGTTAGGTTTTTTTTTTCTTTTATTTCAAAGTTTTTGAACACTTCGACTAAATTAGATGCTTCACTAACACATAGACTTCATATATCAGTTTTTCAGTGTGTGCTTTGATGAGTTAGAATTACAGTTCTAAATGATTGAACTTCAATTTCCAAAAATATCAAGAACAAATTTCCATTTGTTTGAAATGATGGAACCTTTCACTGGACTGTTATTAATATTTTTATTATCATAATGATCGTACCGCTGAAGGAAGGGTCACCATGATTCACAGGCCATAACGGTGGGTTTTCTGCGGTGGACCGAGTTTCACAGGGATTGTTTTCGCCGATGAATGATGGGATGTTTTGACAGGAAAGTTTGACAGGATGTTTGACAAGAACACACTTAAGGACATTACTTAATTGTTATCGGTACATAACAGCATGTCCTATTATTCACTTCTTGTCAAAACAGTCCATCAGTGCTTCAGCAAAAACAATCTTCCTCTGGAGCAGCACGCTGCTCACTCACCTCCATCAAAGCTTTCAGTTTGGGAATTTTTGTTTGTGGGCTTTTGTGTTGTGGAGAGAGAGCAGCGCGGGGACGGCCGAGCCTCCAGCTCTACTGAGAGCTTCAGTGATGGTCAGTAGGGCTGCCTTTTTTCTTTCTTTTTTTTTTTCAGAGACAAATTAAAGTTATTTTTCATGTTGGTATATCTTTAAAAGGGGGTTGGATTAAAAATATGGTTTTTTTGGACATTATTTTGTAATTTGCATCATCAAAAACTGGCTTTATGTTGAAAAAGTTGCTCAAACGACGATATTTTCATTTCTTATGAGAAAAAAAGCTGCGAGTGAGAGCGAGTGCACCAAGCTGACAGTGTTGCTGATGTGAAGGACAGGAGCCCTCGGTGCCTGTCGTCTCGCCCAGGTGATACCAGCAGTTGTGCCGGTGCATAAAACTCTCTCCAACAGGAAGGGGGGGGGACGGTTATTGATGTCTGAGCCTGATGAGGCTGATGTGCCCCAAGCCGTCGGCAGACATTGTCTCTTGGGGGAAAGGGAAGAACACACGAGTTGAACTCGGCGCTCGCCCTGACTGAGGATTCTCCGGCTAAGACCGCCGACTTGTCGCTGGATATAGTGTGGAGGCTGTGATAAGACTGCGACACAGCAGGAGGGCCTAATCCAAGCCACCTAACTCCTCAGATGCTGAGCTGCACAACATCATGAAGATGATTAAGCAAGATTCCTCAAAGATAAATGTTTTCGCAAGAGATTACTTCCTGCTGGTGCGTAGCGTAGACGTTGGCCTGCTGGCTCAGAGAGCTCCTAAAATATATCATCTGTGAATGAGATCTGGCGTCCTCGTGCGCAGGCATTTGTCACAATTGAAACGACTCCTGATGGAGCATCATAGGAGACAATTAGGAGTGAACTCTTAATCATAGACTCGTCACTTTAGGTCTCCAAACATCCAACGGTAGGTTTTATCCCGCTTTATCCGGTTGCTTTCCAAACCTAATCTAAAAAATGTTCTATATTGTCTTTCAGTCCGGGATCTGTGTGTGTGTGTGTGTGTGTGTGTGCTTTTGTCAAGCTAGAAACGAGCGCAGAAGCGAATCATGCACTTAAAAGTGGCGTTTTAGTTTTCCACCCGTGTTCCGAGATATTTCCACATCCTCTGAAGTACAACAGAGGCCCATCACACTTCATTTCCTCCCAGATTCGCAGTTGTGTACCACTGTTCCTGTTGCCGAATCAACAATCACGGCACCCCGAGATCACACAGCGGAGTGTCAAGATTATGTCCTCAAGTGTAATTTTAGTCTGGTTGCTGCGCTGCCCGAGCGGAACTGCAGGGCTGGACAGTAGCCTGTGTGTGTGTGTGTCTTTATGTGTGTGTGTGTCACATTTTTGGCTCGATATCACATTGTAGTGAGACTTCTTCTTATTGTTTTTTCAGCAGAAACAAGCAGGAAATGGCATCGTGTCAGTAGCCAGAATGTCCAGAGGATTCCGTTCAACAGGATTTCAGTCAGTTGTTCTCTTACTTATATGTATTTATTCCTTTCTGTTTCTTTTTTTCTTTATTACGGATATTTTCTTGTTCATTTTTTGGACCTCTAATGCAGTGTTGTGTTTATTTTACTTATAATTAAAAAAAAAAGGTAAAAATCAGCTCAGCTTCAAGAAAGACGTCTGTTCGTTTCTTGTAATTCTGCAGAGGAGTGATTTCTGCTCTGAATTTTTCAAATGCTGTTGAAGACTTTAAAAGGTCAAACCAACCAATATTTTCCACCAAAAATCCACAAATGATTTAAATTTGCCCAGCAAAGCGGTTTCATTTTCCCCAGTAGCTTATTACCAGCCGCACGGCTCACAATATTTATCTTGTGAGTCTTCAGAGGGGAAGCCTCTTGGCTGGGCCCTTCGTCATAAAAAAATATTGATTACGCATTAATGCATCATTATTAAAAGTCTTATATCTCATGAAGTAATAAATCAGCGAGAGAGCAAACACAAACAGATAATGGCTTTGCGTCTTACGTTTCTGCAAGCCACAGAGAAACATCACATACGTTTCTGATTCAGTGATGCTTTTTGAACGTTTCCTTGGTAAAAGTGAAAAAACACATTAGTAACACTGTGGCCACATTCAGACGCCAAAGCATTTAATTAGGTGGAGAATATGTTGTGGTTTATTTATGTAAGTCTGCTTATTTGCTTTGTGTTTGTACTACAGTGCAAGTCACTGGGTCATATGTGTTTTTGTTTTTTTGTACTTTTTTTTTTTAAACCATTGTAAACAGCTTTTTAATGTGAATCGGGGAGAATCCACTAAATGTAGTACAAAACAATACAATTAAAGGCATGTTAGGTTTGCAGAAACACTCACTTTCACTTTAAGTAATTTAAAGTAATTATCAGTAAGCAATAAAGAAAAAAAGATGCATTTAAAGTTTAATGGTGACTGATGCTGGGTATATAAGAGGAATGGATGGCTGATATGAACTATGGAATCTGCACATTTACAGAGGTTTTTCCTTTTAAAAGCCTGTTTCTCATGGAGAAAATAGTTCAGATGCAGATAATATGAACTGCTGCAAAGTTTGTGGAGAAAAGGAAACAAAACTTTATGATGACTTTTAGTTTTTCTTTGCTCATTTACCTGCTAATGCTGAAGCTACATGGAGCCGTGGAATTACTGTGCATGGGATAACAAGCTTCTTTTCAAATTAGCATTTAGTGTCAGCGAGGGCGATTTGGGGAAACAGAGTTACTGTACCTGTTGGCCATCTCGCTGTGCATGATGAGGGATCGGTGAGAGAGTGTGTGAGTGGACAGTGAGCGTCCGTGCGATGTCTTGGTGTGTTTTTGTGCATGTGTGTGTTTGACTTTTTTTTTTTTTCCTCTCTCCTTGTGTGTGTGCCATTCTTATATTTGTGTTCGCCTCCATGTGAGCCCTAAATGCCAGATCCTCAGACTTAATAGGCCCCCATTAAGAAATTATCTCTGGTGCTTTTGTGCCTTTCCACAGAAAAAAACCTAACTACCAATTAAGTGGTTGTGTGCCTAGATGGCCCATTTGCTTGCCTGTTGGTAATTATCGGTTTTTCTCAGTGTCTCTCTCTTCTCAAGCCGGCCCTTCTCCTTTTGATTAGGCTTCTCCGGAGTATTACAATCCGCAAACTCTGTCACTCTCTCCAAAATTAGCTGTCATTTCAACTACATGCATTTTTCATCATGCCTCCAGAGAAAGAAAACCGCAGTTGAAAAACAGACATAGAACAAATAGCTCAAGCATTCTTCTGCATGTAAATATTCTGGAAAATGTCACTGCAAATTTGATTGTTTTTGCCTTTTAACTCAACATTTTTTTTTTCCAGTACACACAGGCAGTTAATTTGTTTCCATGACAAAATAATTCTGAAACTGAACGTCTTGCTACAGTTTGCTGGATTTTCTTTGTCCTGTGTCCCCGGTGGAGACAACAAGAAAAAGTGTTGTGAACGTTTATGTCGTCTTTCATATGAGACTATAAGGATTACATATACTTTCAACTTTATTTAGAGTGGGACCTCACAGCTGGAGAATTTATAATGAAACAGCATAAGAAGAGTGGCGCACTAGTCAGATACGTTGAATACATGGGTGATAAAATGTGGGGTCGCCATGCAGCGTTTGCATGTTTTCCTGGATGATTTCCATGTTTTTCAAGGTTTACCGTAACATATTCTTCTTATCTTCGATCTTCACATATCGCTGCATGCTCTAAAGCCATTGAAAAAAAAACAAAAAACAATGATTGCAAACTAACATGGTGAGCAGAGCCAGCTGAGTTTACCAGCAGCTCCCAGCTAACTGCACAGCTGGTGCAGAAGTAGATATCGATCGGCCAGCCAAAGCCAACGTCAGATGACCTTGATGGTGTGTTTCAAAGGATCCAGGCTGTAACATCCTATGCAACACACATTTCCACATAGCAGGGTTACAGACGTTCACGTCTCGTTTCGGTAACTTTGTCTGGTTTACAGTATTTCCTGTTTGAGATGTGAATATTCCTGACGACACGGCTCACGTTAAGCTCTCCGTATCCGTTTCCATCCGATTCATTCATTGCTTTGCTATGATTTTGTTTTCTGAAACACATCGGAGGTGTGACACCTCAGTTTTACTGATTTGATTTGACCAAGAAAATGAAGATGTTCACAGAAGCAAATGGAACTGATTTCACCGACAATATAGTCAGTATAGAGGATAGTAGGTGCTGTATTTATTACATAAGTGTCTATTTTATGTACCTACTCCAGTACCGGTTTAGCAGCACTGGATCTTCTCCCAACTGGCAAACTAGTGGATCCTGGAACGGAAGCCCAAAAACTAATTCATGCATGTATTTATCCTCATTATTCTGTGCTGATTTGGGGAGGAGGGCCTGAAGGTGAGGGAAGCGAGCGTGCGACAGGCCTCTGAACAGATCTATCACACAGCTACAGCTGATTGAGGATGCTGCTGCCGGAGTCCTCAGAAAGACACAGAAAGTTGACCGCATTAGTTCAGTTCTCAGGTCTTTTGCGCCGACACCCGCGTAAATCAGAGAATTGACTTCAAAATACTCTGAGTGTTTGGAATTAATCGGGATCTCTCAGGTGGCGCCGATCTGCTTTCCATTGGCAGAGCCACAACCAGCCGCTTCTACCTTTTATTCAGTAAATATTTGGAAGAATCCCCCAGGAAGCTGCATGACAACTCCAGCTCCGAGTTCCTTTGAAGCGACGCCGAGGAGCTTTCTGTTTGCTGCTGCACTTCAGTGAAGCACTTGACTCATTTCATGCTGCTCTGTATCCTTCGGGCCCCGTTTACACAACGTTTCAAGTGAAAACACGTCGTGTTTGCGTTTGTCTTTCAGAAAAGTTTTGCATTTACACAGCGACGTTTTGAAATTGATGCCCGTTTACATGGAAAAGACAGAAATGCTGAAAAAAAAGATGTAGTTTTCATGTTAAACCACTAGTGGGTGCTGCTGTCTGTTTTTATAATGGAACCACATGAACATTAACAATAGAGGATGACTTTCATTTACTTCCTCTTTGTTTATTAACTGATTAATTTTTAGAGACTTCTTTGAAGGCTGTTTTCCTTCTTTTTGTTCACCTTTCTTATGATTCTGCATTTGCTGCTGTTAGTGTTTCTTGATGTAAACCTTTTAATTGATTTATTTCTCTACGAATAACTAGTGTAATCCGTCCCTGGCAGTGAAAGAATGTTAAACTGGGTTACTGTTTAAAACTTAATTAACAGGAACCTAGAATTTTAGCAGTTGATGTAGAATTGGCTAAATCCCTACTTAGCAGTAAATGTTGTTCTTCCAGGCCTCAGTGTACAAGAAAACAGTACTAACAGCTCAGTGATCCCACTGAGAAATAACCGAACTCAAGCTTTACTTGTAATTCCCCCAATAAAAAGAAAATTTGTTAAACATTAGTAAACCTCAGAGAAGGATCACCAAGTGAACTGTATAAAATCAATACATTTATTTTATTTGTTTCGGTCTTCGAGATAGATTATTAGTCTTTGTTGAGAAGGCTTGACTGAAAGTTCAAACATTATTTCTGTTGCTTTTAAAACACTAACTCAAAATACCAAAGTACCAGAAACACTTTAAATGGAATATAACTTCTTGTTCTCCAAAAATAAAGTGCAAATGAAAAATGTTTGGACCTCCCACTCTCCTTTAAAAATAAATTACCTTTTATTTTTACCAGGAAAAATACCAGAATAGAATACCTTTAACCTTTTATTTACAACAATGAACTCTTAAATAGCCAGTGAAATATATTTCACAATGTATAGTCTTAACATAATTATATATGAAACCTCTTCAACCATTTTTTTTTTTATATATATATATCCGAAATGTGGTTTGGTGTTTTTTTCCTCAAAGAAGGCTCCTGATTGGATGCAGTACCTCAATCAGTCAATCAATGGTTAACACAGCATAACAATGCATTATAGGGAAAGTAGTTTTTAATAGAAATAACCCGTATATGAAAGAAAAACACAGTTTATGTACATTGAATTTTTCTATTCCTTTTAGGTCCTTAGGCTTGTTTAGTTCACTTCATGCCACACATTTTAAATCAGGGCTGCTTTATGTATTAGTTCTCGACAACACTGTCAAATAAATTGTTACAAAGGAAGAAGAAGAAACTTAATACAAGAGCTTAGAAGATTGACTCAGAGGATGTTTTAAAACAGTTCCCTCTTTCATTCTGGCAGCAGTCACCCACAAAGTCACAATCAAAGATCCGTTTCATCTGAGCTAAAGCAACTTATTCAAGTAATTTTCATACTTGTGTCACTGTCATGTAACTCCGAAACATCGACCTCACAAAGTGGGAAAACAAAACTTTGTTGTCACATTTTGACAATTCTTTTTGCAGACATATCCCCTGCGTGTGCAAATACTTCTTCTTTTTTTTTCAAATTGAGGAAAATAAGAATTCAGTTAACCCAATCAAAAAGTTATTACTCTTTTATTTTTTTTTTTTTTTTTTTTTTTTAAATCCATCCTAAAATATTTAAGCGGAGAGAGATAGATTGCAACCACGTTCCTCTGGCTTTGGTTTCCGGTGCAGATGTAGAGAAATGTTACAAGCACTGACACAGATTTAGTTTTGTTGTGCAACTTTTGAATATTTAAGAAGTGCAAAAGAGGACAAGATTCAAAAGCACCATTTATTCATGCAGTCTGTAGGTCTTTGTGCAAATATTCTGACATTTTACATCAACATGAATTCCGTGCTATGA
The DNA here is from genome assembly GCF_902148845.1 of Salarias fasciatus. Taxonomy (NCBI): domain Eukaryota; kingdom Metazoa; phylum Chordata; class Actinopteri; order Blenniiformes; family Blenniidae; genus Salarias; species Salarias fasciatus. Next base: position 7,649,052 of record NC_043746.1, on the reverse strand, counting down.
AAATAAGTGCCTACAATTTCGGCAGAGACTGTCTGAAATCAGCTGACAGCCGTTACTTATGGCTGTACTTTGTCTGCCGCCACTTGTCAAGGTCAATAATTGTAATTCAGGCTACTCATGCTCGTCTCTGATGTGGACGCCTTTCATGCGGGGGACAAGGAGTTGTTTTGAAGCCCAGGAGATAGAGACAGGAGAAGGGGGGGTGGGTTTGGGGGGGGAAGGTCAATTGATTAGGAAGATACTTTTGCTGATTAGAGCCATCACTCAGTGTCACAATTATCAGTGTCATCAGCTCGTCTGCAACACATTTCTTTTTTGTTACATCCCGGGACGGAACAACGCCCTCTCTCTTTGTGTGTGTGTGTGTGTGTGTGTGTGTGTGTGTGTGTGTGTGTGTGTGTGTGTGTGTGTGTGTGTGTGTGTGTGTGTGTGTGCGCGCGCGCCGTCTCCCCACGCTATCTCACACACACCCAATTACTCTACCTGATTGGATATATGCAAATTGGACCAAAATTAAAAGCCACCTGCAAGGGGACCCCTCATGGGACAGTTTTATACACACACAAAGACACACACACACACACACACACACACACACACACACGCGCACACTATGCTGGATGATTTCTTCAGCTTTCACCTTCAACTGCCCCACCGGTGAAGGTAAACATATCTGTTTCCATTCTTCTTGAACGAGGATCTGCTGAATCCGACGGAGCGTAGGTAGAACATCGTTAAAGCTACAATTATACAGACCCGACTGGAGGAGAACGCGTTTCTTTCAGTGCTCGGCGCTGCCCTTTGTGGCCGGCCTTTCTAAAGCGCATCCCTTTCTTCCTCAGATCTCTTTCATGGTATGAGCTCCATATCTCTCTCTCCTTGTGTCTTTTGAATCCTGTACAGCATCTATACATTTGCTGGCTGTTCTCAGTGGTCGGGGCGTCCAGTTGTGCTTCAGATGACCACTGCCCTGCTGTGAACAGCAGTCGCCTTTCCTTTGCCATTCTTTTCCTCTTATCTGCGCTCATCGGCCCCTTCTCACTGTCTGTTTCACGAGGAACACTTAATTTTTTGCCTTCTCTTCTCTTCTCTTCTCTTCTCTTCTCTTCTCTTCTTTTCTCTTCTCTTCTCTTCTCACCTTTCCTCTCCTCCACTCTATTTGCCCCCTGGAGAATTGGCAAGGGGAGAAATCTGCTCTCTCTCCCGTAGGCAGCCCCAGTAAATCTCTCTAAGCTCTGCCTCCCCTGCCATACCTTTAGATTGAAGGCCACCTCCAAAGGTCACTGAGCAGAACTGATCCTCTGTATTCTCTTTATCCCGCAAGGCTGGATGAGACTGGAGGAGAGGGGTGGCCCAGGGCAGGACAGGAAGAGAGGGGAAACGGAGAGTGAGACGACAAAAAAAAAAAAAGCAAAAAAAAAAAAAAAAAAAAACAAGGAGGTGGGCAGGGAGGGAGAGGAGGTGTGGTTTGGACGGAGCTGATGGAGCAGAGAAAAAGGTTGGACGGGGAGGCGAGGAGCGGGGAGTGTCTGGCGTGTAGCCGGAGGTTAGGAATGAAGCAAGGTGCACAGATATAAGGTGCATGGGAGAATGGAAGTGCTACAGCAGGAAATTAAAGCAATCGCAAAGCCATATACTTCCAGACTCTGCTAGACTTTTTTTTTTTTTTTTTATTCTTCTTTCTCTAAATTTAATCTAGCAGAAATTAGTGATTACCTGTTAAAATTCATTGCTCTCTCCCTTGGGCAACTCAAAGTCAGTGTTGGAGCGAGTGAAAAGAGGGTGTAAGAATTAAATCAAAGACTGGCGAGGGGCAGGCGTGCACCACAAGTGCAGCGGTGCTTGCCAAATATTACTCCCCTTCCTGCCATTTTCATTGAATACGGAGTTATATGCAAATACTAACACACACACACACACACACACACACACACACACACACACACACACACACACAGGAGTGTTTCAACAGACATTTGGCCGGCTTCTACAAACAAAGCAGAGTGTACAATAGTGTTGCACTGCGAGCTGAACGTATGTAGCCTTTAGCTTTTTACACGTCAACCTTCATATGCGTGTTTTCGTGCCTTTGTGTGGCCACTAAACAGCTCAGACAGAAAAACAAAGAGAGGAGAATGAAAGGAGAACGCGCTCTGACATGGAGACGCTCTAATAGCTGCGGTCTTAAGATGGAATGGAAGAAAAAGTCTATTCTCAGAGCACGAGGTCATATTTTTCTCCCTCAGCTTGTTGTTATCTGCCCTGCTGTCATTGGTTCTTATTATGTTTGTTGATAGTGAAGTGGTAGTCAGGCATTTTCAGCGTCTTTATATGAAAGAAGAAAAAAAAAGAAAAGAGAAATGTTATCTTTAGGGTCCTTACTGCGGTGTCTTTGCAATCTATATGAGATTCGGTGCATGCAGGCAGCCAGGCAGCGCCCGGTGTGTACGGTGATGTGTCGAGGGCACCGGTTGAAGCTAACGATGTCAGCTATCGTATCCACGCGCTCATAAATCTCTGTCCGGTCCCATTCGCCGTCTCCGCCATTTACGCACCATCTTGCCTCTGTAATTTCTCTCCGTAATGAAAGTTCCTCTGCCCATCAGTGGCTGAAAATGATACTGGAAATATTAATAAGGGGGCCCTTTTTAACCAAATTACATTTTATCAGAGCTGAGATTAAATTAGCAACCACCAAGGTGTGTAGGAACAAAGCTAATGGAATTGGATGACAGCATCCGTCAATCAACAAACGATTTAGGTCATTCCCTCTCCGACCTTGCCCCGCCCACTCTTATTAATCTTGCACACACACACACGTGCATGCATGAAAATGGGAGGTAGTTTAAGAGCGAACACATGATGTTTAATCTGCCCCCAGCTTTTCGCACCTGCCGGAACAGTTGTGTGTATCGGTTACTTCAGTGGCGCCGGAGAAAAAAACAAGCGGGTGTTTAAACATCAGACAGTCAGTTGAACAGTACACTGGGTAATTGGATTCACCGCTGTAAATGATTTATTTAACGGCGCGGCTGACCCGTGCGGCTATGTTTCAATGTAAAGCCCTGGATTGTCTCAGATGGTGTCAGTAAATACATTTTCCTCCTGCGGCATATCTCCGGAAAACAAACCTCCGCACATACTGAGCCATTATGCAGCAGAAAGCGGCTTCAATCGCGGACATTAAATAGGGTTTGCAATGCGTTTGTACTGCCGGAGTTATTCAGAGGCGTCAGGAGTTCATCAGAGATAAAGGCGGTGCGTGCGCATGTGTGTGAACATATTCCCGTCAAGACAGTCCGCCGGTTGCAGGATGGAGGTATATCTCGCCATACTGATAAGAAATGTATCTTGTAATAGTAAGAAAAATGAATCAGACTGACTGGCCCATCAGTACAACAATTTTTCCCATAAATGCCATTTGATAGAGACTTTTTATCTCCAACTCTGTGTGTCGGCGTGCCGCGTGGATCCCTGTAATCCCTTCTCCCTCTCGTTTCCTTTCATTTCCGTCTCTTCGCCTCTCTAATATGGTCGTTCCTTTCTTCTTCTCTGTGCTCCGCACACAAACGCATACGTACCCTTTCTTTTTGTCTCCCCAGGTGTGCGCTGGTCCAGGTGTATGTCTTCACGGGAGCTCATCACTGCTCTAATGAGAATGATCACTGCTCATCTGTCTTCATCCACATCCAACAGAGAGCACCTGCTACTATCTTTGTGAGTGCGCCTGTGTGTGTGTGTGTGTGTGTGTGTGTGTGTGTGTGTGGATGTACATGTGATAAATAAGTTAAACTTCCTGCATATAAGATTATTATGAAGTATATTAGCAATACAGCAGTTAAAGTGAGTGTATGGGACTAGTGTGTTATTTTACACTTGCTGTAAGTATGATGTGAATAGACTGAAGACGTATATCGCCTCGGATTCCCGGCTTCTTGATAAAGACTCGTGAACGGGGGTCTGACAGTCAGTGAAAAATTGCGAAGACCCTTCAGAGGACATAATCGCTTCTAATTCATCCAGCCTATCTGTCCCTGTGTCATTTTAATCTAGTAGAAAAAGAGATTTAACAATACAATAAGTCATACGTGGCAAAGCAGCATGACATACCTGAAAATATAACTTGATAATAACTTGTTTTAGTCTTTCTAACTAAGTTGTGCTGCAGTTCTGAGCTGACGCCAGTGTGTATCTGTTCACATCATTAGAACGGCGCTGTGCAGCGAGCCTGGTCATTGTACCCTTTTCATTATCTGGACAGAAACCTACTCTTATTATCACTGAAATAAACCACTTTGGCTCAAAATACGGATTATATAGTGTTCGCTAAGCAAGACTGTCGTTGCGATGTACCGTTTGTAACACGTACTCGGTGTTATTGAAAAGCTTCTGTTATTCTACCAGTTGCTAAATATAAAATCACGTTTCCCTGTTAATGTATGCATAGCTTTTTTATGTTTGTGTGACTTACTGCTCGAGCTATCAACCATTGTGCGCACAAGTTTAACGCTGATTGATTCAGTCGTTCGCAGTGTCGTGGTGAGGTCAGATGATGATAGACCATTAACGGGGCACAGAGGCCATTTATTGCATGCAGTGTGGACATCAGTGATTGTTGATAGAAGCAATTTAGTGCAAGAAAAGTGGTAAATAAGCAGGTGAGACGACAATCACACATGCAAGAGCCAATATTTATTTAAAGATAAGTATGCATTAACTAAGGCTGCGACTGCAAACAACGCCGTTGATCTCATTTACTGTCAGAGAAGAGTTGAGTTTTATAGTGAATTATTCCAAATATCATTGGACAAGCTGAACGGGACAGGGAGAGATATGAACAGGTTGCTATTTGTGATGGAAGCAGAAGGTGGGATGTATTTTTAAAACATTTATTTGAGGGGTTTTTTTTTTTTTTTTGGCTCAGTCTTTTGGTGAAGTGCCGATGTTCACTATGCAGGTGAGATACAGTTTCTCCTCGCAGTTGAGCAAAGCTGATTGGATGGGGAGTTGCCCCTTTCCATCTCCTGCTTCAGAGTACACCCTGAAGCATGCCCCAGATAACACTACGAACACAAAGACGGCTGCAGAGGCAACGTAATGCGCAATTACAGTTAGACCTTCACCTGATGCCGTCGGTAGACGTGAGAGTTCACAATGATCTATTGATGATGAGTCGATAACTAATTATAAGCATGAGTGAAGTGAACAGGAGATATAAAGCAGGTTTGCAAAGACTATCATGACAAAATACAAACTTATGACCCCCTTGATTTAAGTCCAACTTAGTTGTTAGTTCGAAGAAGTGGTTAGACGACTAGCTCTTGCCAAAAGGAACAGCTGATTTATAAAGTTAATCTTTTCAACATATAATAGCAACAAACTTGTTGCATTCATTGTTTGCTTCATTAAAAAATAAACAAGAGAAAAACAGTTGTGATCGTATGTGTCAATGCTTGATCTGAAATGCGTTCTGCTTCTTCCCCCCATCTCCTCTTGAATTGTCACGAGGTCATGCCATTATCCTCTGTTCCTTCCCCGGGCTTTGATCCTTTTGTATCGCAGCGTGCTTTGACAGCTTTGAGAGCTACTTGACTTTGTCCTGAGGTATCTTGAGTGTGTGTGCGTGGGTTAAGATTTTAATGATCACATCTGCTTCCCACCCGTTCCAATCAAGTGGCCTTGTGGGACCCCTTTCCCCTCCTGAAAATATGTTTGCTTAAAACCATGCCACGTGAGAAAGCAACACAACAGAGATTGTATTTACCCCCAGAGGCCACATCAATTGGCTATTGTCAAACCCTAAGTAGATTTTATGTAAAACTCCCAATCCATGCTGTTAGTATTGACCAAACGACAAAATGCTTGTTCATTTTTTTCTCAATCCAATTAGAATTCTTGTGGCTTTCTGACAGCTCGTTTATATCTGTGAGTGAGTGCCCAGCGCTGAGTGGGTGATTGTGCAGTTAGTGTGGGCCTGTTATTGTGCGGGGAATCTTGTTACCTGAGTTTGTACAACAATACAAACTGAATTGATTCAAATCAAGGATTAATAGTTGGAACAACGTGATGGACTATTGATCGCTTCATATATGATCAAATGAAATCAAAGCTGAAGGATGCAAGGAGTCTTTGTGTTCTGATCCATTTAAACCACTGACTTGTGAAAACGTGTATTTATATTTTATTTTCTGGTTGCACAGCTTTGAGGAGATTTTGGTTTTGCTCACAATGTCAAAAACTTGTACCGACATGTGTGGCTCACGACTGATGGGTGTCTGCCATTAACATTCTTCCACTGCTGTGCATCCTCAGACGTGCAGAAAATATATAACATCACAAAAAATGTATTTCTCTGGAGTCATACATGGTAAACTCACTTTTGTTTTCATCTCAAATCAACCTCAACAATTTGCCAGTAATAGCATGTCCTGCACTTGTCAGTTCCCACTAACAGGCCGCTGATAAATCGGCGCCGACAACAGAAAATGGCAGTTTGATCTTCATCTGAAAGGTTGTTTCCCCTCGGTTTGTAAACACGCCGTCTTGCTGTTCAGTCCGTCGGTCCTCCAGGTGTACAATGCCTGCTTGATATTGAGACATGAGTGGCGGTGACAGTGATGGAGGGAAAAGGTCAGATATGACACGGTGGTTATGGAGTGGGAACACAAAGAGCACTTTGACATTTCTGGCCAAATTTCATGCGCTGCATTTTAATCAGCGCACGAGAGGGAGCAAATGACTTCAGCGTGGCAATCCAGGTGATAGATTTACTCAGAAAACAATTAGAAATTAGCATTTGCTTCTGGGTTTTAAAAAAGGGCATCACAACTCAAGCGTATTTTTCCAAAACCACCTGTTGGAGATATGAGATGGTTATACTGATACAGACAGAGCAGGAAGTGTACAACAGGAGTATTGAGGTCTGTGGGCGTAGAAGAAAGGCTTCGGGGTTTTTTTTTTTTTTTTTAACTGTAGCCAAAGGCTGCTCTGTATCACTTAAAGGTCAAGATGTAGAACTCAGTGTGCATAGATTGGCCGTACTACACAATACCTGCAATAATGATCACATTCCAGAGGGATGTTTAAGTTCATCCTCAGACTAATGACTGTTAAGTACTGAGCAGACTATGGAGGAAATTATAATTTGTTTTAGTTAATGCACACATTCTGCTTGCTGCCAGAGTGAGGTGACCCTGAAGGCCGACGGCGCTGTTCAGCCTCCAGCTGTTGGGTCAATGGGGTTCAGTTTCCCTGTCCGGCTCCGTGTCTTCAAAGCGGGGTGACATGAGACATCCTTGGCCTCTGTCTCCCGCGGTGCCTGTTCTAGGTCCAAGAGAAGCCATTAAAGAAGCAATTAACAGCCCCAATTAAAGAATGATGAAGCAGAGGGGAGAGTTTACACAGTGTAAAGTGACTAAAGGGCTTCGGCTTTGCCTCTCTAGAAGTCAGCAACATTAAACTGTTGGACTGTAAATCAGTCTCGAGAAATTCAAGTGAATGCCCAAAACAAAGTCATAAAAGAGTGAAACAGCAACAATAACAACAAGGAAACATATATTTTCTCGGCAAATCAGTAGCCAGCGTCTTTCCGATGAGAAACACAAGATTGCTCTGGATCATTTTAGACTGTTGCCAAGGAAGGAACAACCTACAATTTTGATGTTTGGGTTTCATTATTGAGGCAGCAAGTCAGTGTGTGCAGAGAGGCTTCTGCCAATGGTCTGATGTGAACAGAATGTAGAAGATACATGAAAATCCCCAAGATAAAAGCGTTGCTTATACATCTCTTGATCTTGTTCACCTCATCCCTTCCTTTGCCTCTTGCCGTCGTTTCCTCGCCAGCAGATTGGCGACTAGCTAATGGTACCTTTACGGCTTCAAAGGGCCTTTTCACTTGATAAGGACAGCGTGGACCGTGTGTGTATAGTCTGACACACGCACACTGAGCTAAGCTTGTTATGGTAACCCTTCTCGAGACCAGTGTCCTCATTAGATCCAATACCTTTAGGGTCTTTGTGTGGATGTATAGAGTCGCGTCACGTACAGAACCTGACAGGATTTGTGCATGAGTGTCTTTATGTGTGTGTGTGCGTGCGCGCGCGTGTGTGTGTGTGTTTTGTGTGTTACTAACTTCTTCATCACACCAGCCCCTAGGCAGGCCACTGATCCTCTCCAAGAACGATAAATGCAGCCTCACTGTGATGCTAATGAAGACGGATAGAAACCGAGTGCGAGCAAGAAAAACACAGAGAAGGAAAAGATGAAAGGAGAAATATAAGCACTCTTCTGCAGCGCTGCAGGTTAGAATGTAATTGTTCCCCCCTTGACTATCACTATAGGGTATCTGAGGTAGAGCAAACAGACTTACCCCAAAGCTAAACTCCCACAGAGTTTTTGACTCTGCTTATGTAATGCAATCTCAGGGTGACTGATGGAATTAGTGTGGGACCATTTCTTGTTTTGTTAAAGACAGGAAGGGAGTACATAGAGGGAGAAAGACGAGGGGTGTTGAGTGGTCGGTACACACACACACACACACACACACACACACACACACACACACACACACACACACACACACACACACACACATGCAGTGAAAAACAAGGGTGATTTTGCGGTGTTGGCAACCTTCCTCATTAAAGTCCACAGGCAGGACTGGAGTGCCCTATTAGACAACCATTACGGCTCCTGATAGGAATCTGTACTGTAACACTGACGCAAACAAGATGGAGAGATCTGGGAAGTGTGCCGAGGCCGCGACGCGCCAGGGCCTCCAGGGAACGGCCGAGATGAGGCTCTCCGCCCCGATCGCCACGCTCCCCGGCTGGGTCAGGGTGCCTAAGTGGTGGCCGTGTGTCACCGTGCCATCTCTGGTTCGCCCGGAGCGAAGACGTGTTCACCTAATTAAAAGCTCGCCTCCCTCCTTCCCTCCGGGAGACACGGGCACAGGAATGTTCGCGGCGGAGAGAGTGTGAGGAGAAACAGACAAGCTCACCGGCGACAAAAACAGAGGCCAGACATACAAGGAGAGAGAGGGAGATCAAGGTGAGGAGAGGAGAGTGTTTTCAGGGGCAAAGCAGAATTGAATGATAAACAGAAATGCGCATCTCTGCAGAGGAGGGGTTGGGAGCTATGCCAGCTTGGCTCATTCAGAGGTTTTCTCTGATTTTTTTTCTTTTTTTATTGAAAGAGCGCGGAGAGAAGCCAACGGAAAGGGAGATTCTTAAGCGTTCCAATTGCTTATTCACTGAAAACTTTCTATGAACTTTATGTGTGAGTGTGTGTTTGCTTGTTTTTAATGTTTCTAAAACCCTAAGGCGGTATGAGAACTCAGGACTGTGCAGACATAATGGAAAGGAGACAATGGAGACAGAAAGGAGAGAGGTTATGGAGTGCACTGAGAATGGATTTTTTGAGGTGAAGAGGTACGAGGAAGAAAGGAGATGAAAGAAGGTGCCGTCGTACAGGTGTTTGCTAATTAGACCAACACTGAGCCACAGTTACGCTTCAGTAATAACAGTATTATTCTGCATATGCTTACTTCACTTTGGCAGCAGCGCACATTCTGTGAAATGGGCTAAATAAAAAAAAGTACTGTAAAACACAATCATTTTATGAATTTTTCAACAGTATTCGCTTGGTAAGGATGAATAATTTCTCTGATAAAACAGTATTTTTGTTACTGCATCATTTTTACAAAAATTAGACATGCATACAAATAAATTTGATTTCGCAAAGGACCTTAGCATGTTTGCAAAAGAGAAATTAATAAAATAGAGAAATGTGAAACAAAACACAAACAGGCTACAAAGAACCCATTAAAGTGACATCAGTGACTATGCAATCAGCAATATGGGGTTATATTCACAGAAGTACAATATCTGTAGCGTATTGTGCTCAACATCGTTGAGTTTTCACTGACCCCGGCCTCCCCAGAGAGCCACTCTGGTAGTGGTCACACCTGATAGGCCTCCTGGCAGAGTGTGGAGTTTCCAAAAAAACGGCTTGTTTTGTTAATTGGTGAGTTTTAATCAGCCATAACTAGGATGGTTGTTCTACTGCAGCAGCCCTGTTAGCAGGGACCGCCTGCAGCCATGGCCCTAACCTGGATAAAATGCTGATGTAAAATAGATGGATGGATGAATCCCGATCCCAGAAAAACCTGTCAACTGTTTTAGAGTCTGGCAGTATAGCCCGAGGAGTGTGTTCTGCAGCGCAGCAGCGGTGTTGGGTCTGTATCTCCGCGCAGGAGGCATTCAGGCACAGAGTTCAGTGTGCGGCCTCCATGTTTTGAGCACTGTCTATAATCACGGTCTCGGAGCTCGTGGCTCTGATTGTGCATGCAAAATGAAGAAAAACGAAGTTGCTACTGAAAAAAAAAAAAAATTCTGCAGTGTTTTGCTCAAGTCTTTCAAAAAAAATATAATTGAATATTGAATTGTTGAAATTGCATTCGTTCACCAGGAGTTCAGACTTGTCAACTTGGTGAAAATCAAATTTAATCAAACAATTTAACCTTGAGTTGTGAAAACTGAAGTTTTGAGGAAGAGGAATAAACTACAGCTACCATTCTCATGTAATTTCCATCAAGAAAACGGTTAAGTCAAAACACCAACGTCGCAATTTAATGTTTACATTCATATTAAGACCACTTACCAATAAACTATTACTACCTAAGAACACAAACATACAGGGTAACCTATTTCTGGGGAGTGAGCATTAATTAAAATGATAATAAAGCAGCATAGACTACTGATGGAGGGATAAATGGAAAATGTAACTCATAAAGTTTCAAATGGAAAACCGTGTTTTGAAAGGTTGGACGAATTAAAAGTTTTAAATGAGCTAGAATCCTGAATCTTAATGCATCTTAGGAGGTCGAAGCACCCTTGACCTCCCATGCGTGGCCCCTGAGATTATGATTATAGCATTACGAATAATAAATTCAATACAATTCAAGTGCTTTTTCAGATGCATGAGAATAGAGAATGCCCCCAAAAAATTCTTTTAATTTAATTTCACCTATTATTAGTCATCTTTCTGTCTTCATGGTTGAAGCCTTGTTTCTGCAAGGAGGGTTTGAGAGCTTTCAAAGAAATATTGTGTATCTTGAGAGCAGCACAGCACTCATTTTTGAAGATGGCAGCTGCAGGAGTAATGGAAGATGGGATGGATTCTTTAATGGAACGCTCAAACACAGCACAAGGTGGAAGTACAATCTGAGAAACCTTCGAGTAAGTTCCATAAAACACAATGCGGCTGAACACATGGCTTTAGGGTCATCTGCATTTTGGAGAAATTATTTTTGGGCTCTGTGCTTCAGCTGTCTATCCATGGCTTTCCTGTAGAAAATGATCCTTTTTGCTGTGGAGTCACATGAAATTCCTGTTCAGGGGAAGCATTTGTCAGAAACTAGTTAAAAATTCCCTGAATCGTTTGGTTTGGTTTAATATGTCCCTGGATTTTTGACAGCGTATTATTTAATTGTTTGCATCAATCCTCGCACATTCCCTCCTGACGGAAATCTACTTTCCTTGTGTTTTTCATTAGAAGTGGTAGCAATTGGAAGCGCGCTTCGGTATACAGAAAACACCCCTGGTGGGATTTGACTGGTTGTCCGGACAGGTTGCCATGGTGAAGGCAGTGATTAAAGCTATTAAATCTGCAGGCGTAGGGTTAAATGGGAGCTCTGACTGCTCCTGCTGTCACAAATTAAACAAAAAAGGGAGAGATGGAGCAGGAAAGAATGGGACATTCATGAAAAGATGGAATTAGACAAAAAAAAAAAAACACTGAGAGAAAAAAAAAATAGAAAAAAACTCAAGTGTGGGTGAGCAAAATGTGATTAGTTGCGCTCAAAGCAAGGCAGGATCCCACCTAGCTCCTAATTGATTTCTTTTTACAACAGATGAAATAAAAGGTTACGGTGTTCCAACAATAACTTTCCTATCTGAGCCCAGACAGGGGGCTTTATCACACTGTAAAAGACAGAGGGCTCGTTCATCATCACAGTTTGATGTGTACCGCAGGAGCTTATGGTATAAAGCTGGAGGTGTGTGTGTGTGTGGGTGTGTGTGTATGAGAGCATGACAGGAAAAGAAAGAAAGGGGAACGCTGTTCTACTGTACGCGGTGTAATCTGGTGTTTTAGTAGAGTGACATGTTAATTTAACATCCCACAGGCTGAGCCGACTGGGAAACGGGAATCCAAGACAGACCTCCCTTGATCACGATAATGTCAGCTCACCTTTTTATTTCAGAATGCAGAAGGTGGCTGATATAAAAAAAAAATAGAGAGTTGCAGTGTATTCATTTGGTGTGGTGTTAATGACAAACAGGCGTTGAGGTGAAAAAGGTGCCGCGGCAGGATGGCATCGTACCCAAATGCCAGCATGCCCAACGTGAAATACCAGCAGAAGTGAACAGAAGTTACGCTCCTGACGCAGCATTTTGAAAGAGAAATCACTGAGGTGGTGTTACAGGATGTAGGAGGTTTGTACAGTTCCAAGAAATTAGTTTAAACCACAGCATCACGAACTGCATGTTTTATTTTCATCGCAGCTCACAGTGAAGACTAGAACCTTCATTTCCTTTGTGTTGCACTCATCATTATCATTTCTCAACAGTTCTTGAAGTTGTATGGAATACGTGCAGTATATTGTAACAAAGCATCACTCTTCCCATCCTCCTTTCCATGCAGAGCCTCAGTTTTACTTGGCTTTCTTTGAGAAAGGCTGAATAATAACTCTGACATGACTGGAGTCTTCAAAATGAAATAAATTGGCACTTTCCCCCAGTCAGATTGAAAAAAAGTGTTGTTCCACTTCTTGTTGACATGTGCGTATCTGGTGTTGACAACCTCATAGGAGGAAAAGCCTCAGGGCGTCTGTGCAATATCTCCCAACCCCCCAAATGGGTTGCAGACCCCTCCTTGGTAACCATTGTCCTGAAGGACATCATAGGGCTGAGATTTTAATCTAAGATGAATTCTGTTAACAAACAATCCAGACCTGAGGAACCAGAGGCCTGTACGACGAGTTGGGATTGACATGTGCTTTTGTATTGGTTGATCTCTTGTCCAGAACATACCCTGCTTGGTTAACAGGTTAGCTGTTCAGCGTAAGTCGCCACAGTGGTTTACCCCGGTAAGAAGTAATTCACCGTGACAGTACGGAAAACCCTGAAGTTACCTCGGAAAAAGAAATCCCGCTTCGCACAACGAGCTCCGGGAGCAGAGCAGGCAAGTCAATGGCTCGTTTTATGTTTCACCCTGAGCGACAGATGAACTATGTTAGGCCTGACAGAGAGACAGCCGCCGCTGAGGACGACCTTCGGGTAAGTTAGGGCTATAGAGAGGTCACCAGTTCAACACAGGTCAAACACACTGAGGCAGACCACCACACACACTCACGTTCACATCTAGTGGCAATTTAGGGACACAAATTAACCTCACATGCAGGTTTTAGGACTGTTGGAGGAAACCGGGGGAAACCTGTGCACGCACAGGGAGAACATGCAAACTGTACACAGAGCCAAACCAACAAAGTAACATGTGGACAAAGTGAACAACATTTGAGGGTGATAACATATCACCTCGAGAAGAGACAAGATCCCAGACATCCTGTGTGAAGCACTTTGGATAACAACACAATGAAAACATTCAGCTTAAAATTGTGTCACTGTTATTTTGACTTCTGCTCAAAATAAAATGATCCCGTTGAGGGTCTGACTTCATTTGGTGTGAAGTTTGAATTTGAAATGTGGCAAGAAGGTTGGAAAAGTGAACCTGCAGGGATTTCTGTATTTGGTAATGTGTTTGTTTGGTGTCGGGATTGTGTTTGGAGAATATTAAGACGGTATGTGAAGTGGTAGCTCTCCTGTTCCTGCGTAGCAGAGGTTTCTGTCTGCCTCCCATCTGGGGAACATTCATTTTTGAATAGTTAATTATACACACTAATTGAACAGACTCTTTTTTCCCTCTTTCTATCTACAAGTCTAATATCAAAACGTTCAAAACCAAATGTTAAAGGTGAATGCAAACTATAAGGTGGAGATAAGAAAAATACTGTTAGACACAGGTATTAATAATATAGTCAGAAGAATATTGTGTTGTTTCAGTCAGCAGATCTGTTGTCTGTGTTGATTTCTGAATACATTGAAAAAAAAGAGTTCTTCTAATACAAATCAATGCTACAAACATATCTTGAGAAGTAAAAAGTTAAATGAGCTGACAGTTGTGTTCAAAGGGGGAACGGAAAGTACAAAAAGTGTAAGAAAAAAAAAAGAATTTAAAGTAACAGATCAGTCAGACCTCTATTTAAGGACAGTAATGGAGTATTTGGACTTTGGTACATCCTGTTACTGCCTTTGGGAGGCAAACGCAGAAGTCATTCACTGTCTTTTCCTTACTTACAGTGCAATTTTTGATGGCTGACCTTGATGCTGTAACTGAATATTTCAACCGACTGCTAATGCTTCCATTACTTCTGATCTAAATACCTGCAGGTGAGAATTGAAAGCATTTCCCAACGGCAAACATAAAGGCGTTGCGTCAGCAGCGGCGAGCTGAACGACTTGACGTATACTCCTGCCGGGGGAATGTAGGTGAAACTCTGCTCCCTATAGTGGCTGCTCATGAAAACAAGTGAAGTGTTTTGCTGCCCCCATTGTATCAACCTGCACTTCTCCCATCCAAGATGGGGCAGGTGTAAAGAGACCCGCAGTGTGTGTGTGTGTGTGTGTGTGTGTGTGTGTGTGTGGGGAGGGAGATGAGAGGTAGACTACTGAGTGCAGGAGCTGTTGATTGTGTGTGAGAGCTTTGAGAAAGGGTGCAGAGAGCATCTATCTGTATCATTCACTCTAAAAGCCTGGAGAGATGGAAAGGATGGATGGGAGGACAAGTAGAAGTCAATAAAGAGATGGTTGGGATGGAGAGAGCGGAGATGAGAGTAGTTCTGTGTGAAGATGACTTAGAGTCAACTCGGGGAAGGGGAAAGAAGGGGGAGAGGGTGTTGTTGTGGGGGCGTGGAGAGAGAGAGAGAGAGAGGGAGAGAAAAGACAAGCACAGCTGTAGACGGAGAGAAAGCCAGGTACCCGGGGAAAGAACCGAGTGTAAAGAGGAGGATTTGGCAGGGCCGGTAACAGAAGTGATAAACAGAAATGCAAGTTGTGAGGAAGACAGAATGTGGGTAGAGGCACAAGGATGAGGGGAGAGATGAAACTGCCACGAGCGAGGAGAGGACGAGGCACAAAGATGTAGAGTAAAAGCAAATACAAATGGGGGGGAATTGAAAAGCCAGGGTAGCTGCATTCCTTACACTTGGAAAAACAAACAGTTTGTACAGTGTGAGAGGTATCCTTAGCCAGTCTCACAAGACATTTTCACATTCGGAAAGCCTCTTTGTGTTAAAAAAGGGAAGAAAAAAATAGATCTACCTTTTCCTCAAACACGCCTCAGTGTTGACTGAACTGAGCCTGATAGGCCCTGGTGTTTGTACGGTCCTCAGATAGCCCGAGGTTACACTTTTGAATTATTGCTTGACTAGATTTTTTTTTTTTTTTTTTTTTTTTTTTTTAAACCTCCTCCATGCGTATCACTTTGCACAGCTCTGCAGAGTTATGGAGTCAGACGTTATTTTCCACTATCCGGGGATTGAAAGTGAACAGCTTCACTCCTTACCTGCCTGCCTACCTTTGATTCCTGTTTCATGTTGAGTGACATATGTTTCCTTTTTTTTTAATTTTTTTCTCATAAGCAGGAGTATAAATCCGAACTTTCTATTATAAAGGAGTGCTGAGTAAAGCTCATATTGCAG
Source organism: Salarias fasciatus (assembly GCF_902148845.1). Taxonomy (NCBI): domain Eukaryota; kingdom Metazoa; phylum Chordata; class Actinopteri; order Blenniiformes; family Blenniidae; genus Salarias; species Salarias fasciatus. The sequence goes on along the minus strand of NC_043746.1, from coordinate 7,633,235 downwards.
AAAACACCACTCTACACACTCGAGTTGTTAAAATTTATTAGCGGGAACGTGCTGCCGATGGGTGCTGATGGAGACGACAGGCAGAGCAAAAAACATATTTTCGCCACTAAGCCAAGGAAAAGCACCACAAACATTATCCATCTGCTAAAACGCATTGTAGGTTGATCCATCCAGAAAGGGCCTACAGATAGGTCAGAGGTCTGAGAGTAAATCCTTCAAATTTATGCTGTGCTAAATGGAGCATTATGCAATGTTTGGCGTAGCTAACTGAGGGCTTTTACTGAACATCTTGTCCTGTCGCTAATCCTGCCAACAGCAACCAGCCAGGGACGGAAACAAACTCTGACCCTCAAAACATGTGCGCCGCTCTCGCTGAGATGTGGGAATAGAGACACACGGGTGCTGTGACAAGATCATATATATCCAGCATGCTGGAGCTGGGCTGAAATATGGCCCGTGCATGCAGGAAAAACACAGGCTGACGCATTTGAAATGTTACATAAATATATATGGAGGAAGAGGGAGTCCTTGCAGTCAGGAAATACATTTGCTCTTGAAAGGATGATAATTTCCATCAATCCCTTAGAATTAGTCATTTTTAGCCTTATTTCCATTCAGATATTATAGGCTGTGACAAAATCAAAGTGACTTATAAGAAGGAGCCATTTCTTTGCACCTTTTCAGTCACTTCATTTTCTTCTCTGCAGAAATTCAATAAAGCCCCAGCAAGTAAATTATACATTTTCTTATATACTGCATGATTTCTATTCATTAGAGTAAATCCCCATGTTGCAACTAGCTGGGGAAACTGGTGTGTTAATGGATAATAAATCTATATTTAAGGATATAGAAGAGCGGAAATCCAATTTGCGTCAGGGCTCTCCACCCGATCCCCACTTTTATCCCCATACGCGCCTGGCTGGAGGAGTAATCGGCTTTGTGTAATAAAATGATGATGATGACTTTATCTGACATTTGTAAAAGGAGGAGCCCCAGATTTCTGTAGGTCTGTATTATCAGCCTCCATCCACAGTGAATTAATCCTCAGATAGAGAGACACACAGCGAAAATGTTGTTCTTGGGAGTAAACACAGGGGTTATATTGAGGTGAACGGATGGGATGTGTCTGCAGAGGTCTGTGTGTTTGTTCTGCGTGTGTCTTTTCCCCCACTTGTGTCTGTGTGCGCGCGTGTCGACTTACATGCTCTCGCCATGTTCTCCGGGATCCCTGCCCTCACCCTCCCTCGCCCGCGAAGTGGAGGAGGATGATTACATACCAAGAGGTCAACTTTATCTCCATGGAGATCCCCGAAGGGATGTACGCTGAGAATACCTTTCCATTACCTGCAGCAGCATGAGAGGACGGAGTGGCAGACGGACGGCAGAAATAGAGCCGAGACGGCCGGGTGGAGAGCTGCGAGGATCGGTCCGTAAAACCGTGTTTTCGGATGAATTTCAACTGATTCGGTCTAATGATGTGAGGAGCACGCGTCACACCGCCCCGTTTCATCGGTTTTGAAATGCATCACATCTCAAAAACCGTGACACGCATTCTTCCCCGTTCGCTCCAAATCTGCCATTTTCTCTGTCCGACCGGGTTTCATGGTATAGGCTTCCTCTAGTGCTTTCACAAGGGCCAGATTCAATTAATGTGGCTGCGAGTTAAGTGGGCCCTCAGGGGTTAAGGTCTGTCATGTCAGATGGATCTGTTTGTGCGGAGAAACAGGAGCATCCCTCACTCGACTGTAGAGAGGGGAAAGAGATGCCTCAGAGCCCATCTCAGTATTCCCTTCACAAGCCGTTATGGCTCGGAGGGATTTGATCTTAGAACTTTCAAGTCTCATACACGGAAACATCAGAACCTTTCCCGCTGGGCTAAAACTCAAAACCCGAACCCAAGCTGTGGCTCCGACTGGCATATTATTCCCATTCATAACCTCCTCAGGATCCTGCGCTCCCTTGAAGACGTGAGACGATCCCAATTTGCACACAGGGCGACGGCCGCAAATGACTCGATTGTAGTTCGCATTTGTTCAATGAGTCTGAATTGTGTTTAATACTTAAAGATCTCAGATGGTAACGTCTAAAATAATATGACACACTGACAGCACGGATCCGTGTTGTTTTCATTACGGCGTTCTCACGGAGACAGCGTGTGCCGCTCCTTGTAAATGAAATGGAGTGTGATGTAACAGCCAGTGGAAACAGCCACGTTATCATCTAAGACCAGGCTAATTGATGAGTGCTTGTCTGCAGGATTTCAAAGACGACTTGTTTGTGAACCCCCCTCCTTCTCCTTCCCCCATGTGACACGTCGATCCTCTTGCTCTGAGAACAAGAGCCAGCAGCAGCCATCTGAATAAAAAGCCTGTCACACAGCTAGACAGAGACACCAGAGAAATATCAAGGAGCAGACACCCACGTGTTTTCTGGAGAGTTTGGGGAGGAGGGGGCACCATCATCTAAACCCAAAAAAAAAACAAACAAAACAATTGTTTCCGCCTGTGTGTACTGCGTATTTTCTGAGATAGATTGTGTAGATTGTGCACCTGGTCCTTCCGTACTTGTTCCTGTTCAGAAACATACAGCTACAGCGATTTAACAGCACTCACATTCGCGGCAGAAATTGGAGAAATAATCTGATAAATACCTGAATGATGCAAGAAACAAAGATTTTTTTTTTCTTCAGAGCAGAGGGTTCGACGGCCGATGGTAATGTTGAATCGGCTGAGGGATCAGGTGGTGGCGGGGAGGCGGAGAACTGGACACGACTAGTTCTGCAAGATGAAACACGTGTGAAGATGACCGGGGGGCAGACGGAGAATGTCCCTGGTTCTGGTCCAGACGGGACTTCCAGGCCTTTCTGCTTGTAATTGACATGTTTGCCTTGTGGTTACAAGGGTTTTTGTAGATAATCCAACTTGGACGGATGCAGATGGTTGAACTAAAAGCAATAACATCAGAATTCATGATCGGGTCATTTTGCTGTTGGAAATGATGTAAATAAAGCAGCAGTGATCTGCTTATTTGGTTGTGAATATATTTTCAGGGTGTGAATGTGTTTTTTTGTCTGCATTTGCTTGAAATATGTATTGAGATCACACTATTTTTTTCTCACTATATTAAGTAAGCATTTATTAATCACAGTGACGCGTTCATTCAATTTTAACCTGAACTATCAAAAACAGAAGTGTTTTTTAGTGTCAGCTGAGTAAGAGATCATTGTTTGATGTAGTTCCTGTTTTAGATAAGTCTTTTTAAATGTGTTCTGTACAACAGGTTATTCATCTCTAATTAAACACACGTCTACTGTTTCATAAGCAGCATATATAAATCAGTCGCTTATGGATGAGCCAAATGATTTTTGAAGGAAATGACTTTTCAGTTTCATCATGTTATCTATAAGTACCTGGTTTATAATATGTATTGAATTGTGGAAACCTCCTGTGATACCTGCTTGAGACAATTCTCATAAAGTGCACAATTTATGAAAAACACTCATGAAATATGTATTGATTCACCCTGCTTTAAGGCAGGCAGATATAATGTTTTTTTTTAAAACATCACTGAGCATCTTTGCGGGTGACATTGATGCACCTCAAAGCTGTTAAACTGCCAGCAATGAAAAGAGAGGCAGATTGTTCAAATTGTTTACCAGAGAATAACAATTACATCTCTGCTGGTGGAAGGTTCACAATGCCAGCAAAGGAAACAAAAAAAAAAAAGGAAAAAGAAAAAGTGCCACCCTGATCATCTGTGTCATCCTGTGCGCTGAAGCTAAAAACAAAGGCGCTTATGTCCAGTCTTGCAGGTGGCTCGAGAGGCGTGGGCCGTTTTCTTCCTTTTTAATTTACAGAGAGAATTGGATGTTAGCAGATTGTGTGTAGATAACGTTGCCATGGTACCTGCGCAGGCGCAGCCGGGGGAAGAGGAGACTCTCAGTCAGTGAGGCCGAAAATTTTTGATAAGTCAGAAATGCTGGTTATGAGGTATCTGACAGCCGGCCAGCAGCAGCAGCTGATTGCCGCTCGCTCCTCCCGTACACTGCAAGCAAACGACGCGTGACAAAGCTGAAATTTGGTCCAACTCTAAAATGAGTCATGCGGCTCAGAAATCAAGCCAGAAATTGGTTCAAATTATTCTGTGTTTGGCCACCGTAAGAAATGTAACTCAAATCTGAAGTTTTTCTCAGCTACACTGCACTTTCAGCTTATTTGAGGTAAAAATCGTGTGACAAACCAGACCCTGCCTTGCTGAAAAAGTGGCAGGAGATGGCAGACACTGAAGCAGAGTGAGGTGATGTAGTGATTTTTTTTACAGGCTACAGTTTTTGAGGAGTTTGCATATTCTCCCTGTGCTTCTCTCTCTTCCAGTCAGAACCCATGCATGTGAGATGCTGTCTGCATCTGGTTCTGTTCGGCCTGTGATGTCCTGTGCGCTCTCTGGTTTCGGTGGCTGCGGTTTCCCACAGCCTTCAAATGGGATAATGCCCACAGAGCAGATGAAAGCAGGGATCTTTTGCACAAAACCTCAGCAACAGCTGAAAGCAAGGATTTTTCAGTTTCCATCGAAAGAGTTCATAGACAACTGTTTCCAACTGTAAAGTTTTTGTTGACGATTGGAGAGTCTGTGGTTCTGGGCGGTTGTCTTCCAGTGATAATGTCGATGAACTCGCTGTCTGTATAACTGAGTCTGACTTCTTTACATCACATGTCATAAGAAATCATGGACTTATACGAAGGTAGGCTGTTTTTAGGTTCACATTCCTTTTCTTTGGTTCCGATTATTTTTATGGTGTGAAAGGATTTTTTTTTTTCTTTTCTCGATTCTGGCACAGTACTTCACTTTCACATAAAAAGAAACTGATTTTGGCTTTGTGACCAGAGGCCGTATCTCAGGGACATGATGTTCTTCTGAGCAGTTTCTTGAAAAAAATCCTTGGAACAACATTCTTATATTCTCCACTAGGGCTGCACATCATACTGCAAAATGCATCATTGTTGTGATGTCTACAAGAGAAATATGTATATCTCAAAAGACTGAACTGTCATAAATTGGTGCCTTGAATGATGCCTTCATGCGATAAAAATTAAGGTGACACCTTTTAAATATGAAAGGAAAGTGTGATTAATCAGTTAATTCACAAAAATTGTGTGTATAAGTAATTTAGAAAAAAAAAAAAAAACTAATTTATTGGCAGACTGTTAATATTTCATACCTGGGAAACAAAGTACAAAACTGAGAAGCAAAAACAACAATAATCACCAAATTGTGCTGCTTGTGGGAACTGCATGTTTAACTGGAAGCAACAAACAGCAACAACAGGTTAAACTAATGAATTTTATATAATTAAAAAAAACATTATCTATTAGAAGAGTACATTCTAAAAGATAAAGACATCAAAGTAGTCTAAAACAGGATTATTTAAGTATTTGTATTTATTGAAAATCATATCATAGTGGCAATACTTGACATCGAGTCCTTTCTTATTTTGACCGTTAGACTCTGACTCCTTCTTATAAATATTGTTTATTGTGTAATTCATTGCTTATTCTTACACCAGTCACTGCTCAGCCTTGTATATGTTGATATTTAATATTACTTATTTCATTTTTTTTTTTTTTTTTTTTTTTTTTTTTTAGGCCTTATTGATTTCTTAACTTCTGTTCTATTTATTCTGTGTTCTGTTCTCTGTGGAGCAATGCTACAGACAGTTTTCTTCTGGGATAACTAAACTATTTCTATTCTATTCTGTTCTTTTATCATGTATTACCATTTTTTTCCAAATGTCGTGCAGCGCTTTTCTTGAAGTAAGTCTGAGTTCACTAGTTTATTCTGAGCTCACAGTCTTTATTCTCATGAGTCTGAGCAAGTAATAATGTCAATTGCATCTTTGCTTGTTGGCAAGAGGCAAACAACCATCAAGCTGTAATTCTAGTTTTCCTTACCGTCTCCTCTGAAGTGATTCAGGAGCCAAAACCTATGTCACTCATTGGATGAAAATACTAATTTTAACATCAACACAATCAATGTTATTGTTTCAGCTATTAAACAGGAGCCTGAAGGAGCGATACTCGGCTCTCACCTGCCTTTCCCTTCTGACGATCATTGAATCCAGCATGCAGATGAGCACACACACCACTCTGAGTTTGAAGAGAGTCGACCTCAAGCTCTCTTCACTTCCTTTTTAAGGGTCTACCCAATACTTGAATCCCCTTATGTGTGTTTTCTGCGGCGCTCCATTACTTAAGTTATTTAAGTGTTGGGTGCAGAAATAATAAAGGCATAAAAGGATTAATTTATCCTCAATAATATTCTCTTTTCTCCATGTTTCTCTGCATGCACAGACACATTTGCATGAATATTGGTAAAGAGGCAGATTTAGATTTTACCCAACAGGGGCATTTTAATTTGCATGATATAAGTTTATGTATTTATTATTATTGTGGGGACCTAGATGTATTTATTGATTTTTTTTTATAAACTCATGAAGCTAATGAAATGTGTTGGTGAAGGCATGTTTTATGGTTAGGTCAATTACAGTTGAGGTTGGTAAGTAAGTCTGTGGGAATAGTATGAGTCGATGCACGGTTCCAAAAAGACATAAAAAACTACATTTGTCAGTGTGTCTCCATTCATATGGGTAAATCCCAGGTACTGTGTTTAGCTGTGGGAGTGTGTTGAGTCATAAAAAGAGGCAGGATAGCCTGTCTGGCTGCGCCGTGTCTGCATCATCTCTGTTCCACTGCTCGATACTCTAAATTTTATTCATGTATTTTGCTGCCCATTTACTCTCTCCGCAAGCAAGGGTAAATCAAGGCAAGGCCATTCACTCATTGAATTAACAGCAATCGGGAAGCATTAGGCAGCAGTCCCCTGCCTTATTTCCACTCAATACTGTGGCATTGGGGACAGCACACAGGCAGGAGAAGCCGCGGCTCGTGGTCGACTCGCCCAGACAGATAAACCTCGTCAGGAAGCCAAGGTCGGGACTGGGGCTGTAATTAGACAAGCAGACCCCCGCAGAGCGTCATCTCCGGGGTGGGCGCTGCGGGAGGGACAGGGGACGCCAGGGCGCCGCATCCTACCCTCAAAGAAAGGGCAGAATTCATGGTATTCATGCCTGCTTGTGAAAGCGGTGAGGCAGGTTCGGTGTGGCCGTACTCAGGACACACACACACACACACACACGCACCCCCCATACTGGAAGAGGGCAAGGCCTCGTATTTGGTGAGTCTCATAAAGCCTTGTCTCCATGGCAACTACAACCTCATTAGAAAGTCACTGGTGGTGGCCAGTGCCCGCACACTTCCCTCCTTTGTGTCTTTCATTCCGCCTTTGTGTCTTTTGCCCCCCCCCCCCCCCCCCCCCCCCCCATCCTTTGTCTTTACATTGCAGCAATGTATGCTCCTCAAAATAGGTTTGCTACATCTGGTGATAAATAAGAACCACTCAAGCCCCTAAACTTGAAACTGCGAGTGGAAAAAAATATTAAAAAAATATTAGAAACATGAAATTCTCTTTACGTCCTTCGCATTAATGAAAGCGTGTTTTGCCTTACCCGAGCTGACATGTTTCAGTTTGAGTCTGAAACCTTGTACAACTCACAAAAGCCCATTGTGCCGCACTCCAAAATTCAAAACTGATGCAATGCCTTTATTTTTTAAATGTGGTGCCACTTTATTATCGGAGAATGTGTGACTTTCAAAGGCTTTGACTGTGAAGGGTTGGGAATGTTACCCCGTGACCTTTAAGTAAAATATTTTTCCACATGTTGTCCAGCAGTGTTGTCATTGTGCGCCCTACCACTCTCTGAATTGGCAGTGCTGGAAAGCCAGGAAGGGATCATGTCCTTGTCGCCACAGCGGAGTCACTGTTCTGGCATGACAAGGGCATAAAGGGGGAAGATCTGAACTGCTGTGGTACGCACACTGCTGCCTGGCACGGTATTTTCTTTTTCAACTCGGAGTTTCCTGAGTTAAGAGATTTTTCAAATCTCTCAGAAGAGGTTTAAAGTAACTACAGCAAAAGTCTACTTATAATTATTTTACTGGTGTGGCTGCGGCTTCACAGAGGAAAAGTGTCATGATTGCCTCCCTCAAAGTCAAACATCACTGGAAACGTCACTTAAATTGAAAGGGAGCTGAAAGAGAGTGCGGCACACGTCAATATTTCAAACAGAAGCCGCACAGACCGTCCTGCGGTGGATTATAGCATTAAACAGCATCGCTACTCCTGCATGCTACTCAGATCCATGACAAAAGCGTCTCGGGATAACCGCCATTACACCCAGCAACGTTGGATTTAATGAACAGAGCTCAGCATTGGCTGCAACCGTCTGTGTGTTTTTGATCTCCATCTTCTTGGGCGAGTGCTCGGTGAGTAATATCTGGTGAAAGTGAAGTTTTCTCAGTAGTTTTCTGAAATTTGCTCATGAGGGAAATACGTTTTGAGAACTCATAAACCATGTCATATTCAACAGTTTTACTTCAAGCGTGACATTTTTGAAAAAAAAACAAAAAAAAAAAACAAAAAACAAAGCTACGGTGTCGGTATGGATAAGAAAAGCGGTTATATCATCTGTTCCGGTGCGACATCTAAAGTATGCCGAAGCGCTCATGCCTTACAGTACATGTGGCATGAACATAATTTGATAAACACTCCTTTGTCTCCCAAGGTGCGGGTGTTTCACTTAGTTCCTGGTCTTTTATCTATTTATGCATCAAATCAAAAGGGACAGTGAGCCACATTTAGGGAGTGGAAAGTGTATCCTGAAGAATTTAATAAGAAAAGAGATTTTGATGGATTACAGACCTTCTCCACATCTGAGACATTTTCAGAATGATAAATCACAAAGGCCTTTTATACTCTCTCTTTCTCTTTCCCTGTCTCTCTCTCTCGCTCCCTCTTTCTCTCGCCTCCTCTCCTTCTCATCTCATGAGCCTTGGCTTTCAATTGTAAGAGATTACAGGAGCATAGCCGGACTGTGGCCCGTCGAGGATCTTTTATTAATATTTATATGCATATGAAACAAGCCAATTCTAAGCTGTCGGTGAGCAGCTGAACCCCACGGCCCCGTTGTGTATATATATATATGCAGAAATCAGTGTGTGTGGCCGTCCCGTGCGTGCGTGCGTGCGTGTGTGCATGCGTGCACGTGCCATGCACTACCTGCGTTTTGTGTTCCACTTTGGCACCGACCGCTTAACCCTCGGCTGTCCCCGACCAGCTGAGCCACCAGTCCTGTATGGGAGAGCGTGGGGGGGTGTTCCCGTCAGGGCTGGATCGTTAGGAGGACTTCTGGCTCCACGTCTTCAAGGTTAAACAGGACACAGAGGGCGAAGTCGCGGAGCAGCAGGGGCTCCAAATCTGCAAACAAGTACGGAGCCTGGCAGTGAAGGCTATCGAGGAGCTGATATCCCACCGGTGGATAGAGCAGAAGGAGACTAATCCTTCATACATAATAGATAACTAAATCCTCTAAAACACAGAGACGCTAGCAGCCTGCACCGCAGAGGCCCTGCCACTGCTAACAGATCAGACATCAAGCACCCCCGCTTCCTCCCTGCCTTCATTAATACTCAATTACAACAGAACCATTGTCTCATCCCGAAAAGCTGGCCTGTGTCAAGACAACAGGTATAGCCGGCCCCCTGCGCACGCTGCACAACGATCAAACTGCACTATTCCTTTGTCACCGGAGTTTGCTGGAAAGCAGAAGTAGGAAATTCAAATACCCAGTTGTGCTGTAAATAGCTAGATTCTTCATGAGCACAGCTATATGTAGTTTCCACCACTTCCTTCAAACACAAATGGGAAGTAACCAAATGTAAACAGCTCATCGCTGTAGTTCAGCTTCTGTTCGTCACATTCATTTTGTCACGTAGTCGGTGTGTGAACAAAGCCTCATCGTCTGAGAGTTGTGGTATTGGAGTTGTGCTTGGAGCAATAATCTTGTATTCAACGTTCTCCTGTTTAATTCCATGTGTGTATTTTCACACGATTAGTGCATTTTATCATGCGGGTTGTCTTTGTAACACTTGATGGGCTCTGATTACGTTGATGTTCATTTCACCTCTAGCGATTCCAAAACTGGCTCACAGCTTGTAACCAGAATGAAGAATTACTTGATAAAACAGAATAAACTCTAAAATAAAGTCTGGATTCCAACTCTATACCTGCAGCAACATGAATCAACTTTGTGTTGCAAAGTCAAATATATGGATTTAAGGTATGAAAATCTCCTTCAAGGGAACTTTGAAAATCTTAGCAATTATTTATTTTTTCACTTAAAATTGCATTACCTAATACACTATTCTGCAGAATACATTGAATGAAATGAATTAAAATACAGCTTGAATATCAGTTTATATAGAAGGAAAAAAAACATTTTCATGGATGGAAAGCAGAATTTATATAATGTGCACACACTGTATACAAATTAACATGAATACACACTTTAAATCCTGCATCCTGCTGTTATTCATTATTATAAAGATGTAAATATCATTATTACATAGTGCCAAAACTTCTTTCTAGTTGAGCCCTATGGTAAAGACAGAGGGCCTGGGAGCGTGACTGGAGAAGACATGGAAAATAAGGGAATAGAAAAGAAACAGCAAAAGAGGAAATGGAAAAAGAACAAGAGATAAAGAGGAGAAGAGAACTATTTCTGTTGCTGAAACTTTGCCTGGGTCCACTGTGTTTGAAATGATTAAATACCTTCAGAGAGATTTGCTGTGGGAATTCAGGCAAAGTGTCAAGTTTTTATTTTTCTTTACATCAAACTGAGTTCCAGACGAAGAAGAATTTGTCACAGCAGTGAGATTTCTGTGAATAGATTTTTGTAATCCAGTGTAAAGCTGTGTTTATGATATTTGTGAGACGTTTTTAGAACTCATTTCCATGAGACTGGAAAACAACAAATTATTGTAAACAGCCGATTTTATCTATGTAATTTATATATTTAAACAAAACTTGTCTCCATCAGATTTACTTACATAGTGTTTTAGTTCTCACTGGACAAATTTGAAAGTATTTTGTTGCTTTACTTTATTTTCCAACAATATTGCGAATGACTCTTTTCACTACTGTTCCCATTGGAGTCAAATGTGCCCCTCTGCTTTTAAATACTCCTACCGAAGTTGAGGATGTGAAGTGGCTTTTGCCGCCGCTGTTTTAAAGGCAGAAGGTTCAGCCACAGAATAGCGACGCCTCTTCTCGGCACCACTTTGCATTTGTCTGTCATGCTGTTGTGATCAAAACCGAAAGACGCTGAATAGATCCGAGAAAAACCCGTTCAGGCTCGCAAGCTCACTGGAGTGGCCGAACCATAGAAAACTAGTAAACATAAACAGCATTTAATTTACTCCGCTGGCACTCCAGAGCCTCCGCCATGGCTGCGCGGCGCAGTCATCCCGGGCTGCGGTGACACTACACGCTGCAAGTGTTCTCTTTCAGCGATATTGTCTGCTCGCCGAGCATTATGAAAGCTGACACAAGCTGAAGCGCCCTTTTGATCAAGTGACAGCACATTTTAGCACCGGCGTCTTTGTGGTGCTCAAAAGTTACTCATCGTGACATTTTTCTGTAGTTCATGATACTAATTGCCCTCCTTCACGCGTTGTTTTCGTACGCGTTTTACATTTTGTTTAAGTTCTGTCTCGGTCCGGCTGCACACCACTATAGGGAAATTGTTATTTTTCACAATTGGGAATGCATGAGTCACATCATGAAATTTCATTACCAACACATCCATTTCTCTATTTTCTACAAGTGTTATTGAATCTCTCATATTATTTTCAAGCGCTTTCGAGATTGCATCAATCTGCTGGTCTGTTTTGTGGAACTATTTGATAAAAAAAAAAAAGTAGCTCAAAGGTATTCAAAATCACTCTGGATGCTGTCATATCTGCAAAGTCAGTTTCTTTTTCTAACCAGCAGGCACTTCAAAGTTGCTGCTTGCAGGTGAGAGTAATTTGGAAAGAATGAAAACAAATCTTTGACTGGATTTCCCTTTTAATGCTCACGTTTTTTTTTTCCCAATTTTTTTTTTCCTTTTCATTTCCAAAATCTACATTCCCCTTTTCCGCTTAGTGCACATTCTATTGAGCCATTATAAAGTAATGAAATGCATCCTCTCCTGGGTTTTTGTCACCATTCTTAACATTTGTAGCTGGAAAGCACTACAGCGAGTGGAAGATGTCACTAACAATACTTCCTGGCGTAGAATTAGTCACTCAGGAATAGAGTACTGCTGCTGTTGTTCCAATTAGTAAGTCCCTGCATGACTTGCTCGCTTCTCCTCTCCTCCCTTCTTCTCACCCTTTCACATTACCCCATCTATCCCCATTATGCTCAATTTCCTCATCTCTCACGTCTGTTTCCCTTCTGGTTTTTGTTTTTTTTCTGCCTTTATAGTCAAAACTTTCGCCTTACTCCTGCCTTTGGGGCTGCAGGATTTACAGACAGAAATAACCAAGTGGGTGAAGTTCCTCATGAACTGCAGAGTCTATAGAAATCCACAGTCTTCCTCCTCCTCCTCCTTTAACTCCCTACATCTATCTGGGCACTACTCTCCAGGCAGCCGGGTCCCTGCGGGCTCCCGGTGTGATCTGTGGGTGTTTAGCTGTTAATCTGTCAGACTAATTCTATGGACAAACACTGCTGCGATGTATAATTCCCAGTCCGCGAGGAGAAAGGACGTTGAGGCCATAGGCCAGCCCGGAGACTGATGAGCCACACTAGCATAATTAAGGCCAGCACCTCCCTCGGGATGAACCTGCACGTCCTTCTCTATCTCCCTGTCTATCTCTCCCTGTACACTATCTACCTATGTCCTTTCTGTCTCGCCTCTCCTTGTTTTTATCTGCCTTTCCATTATATTGTGTCCCCGGTGGTGTGTGGGATAAAATATATATCATCTTATTCTGGGATGCTTACATTGCAAATAACAGGAGGGAAATTGAAAAGAGATATATAAGCAAGAGGAAAGTGGTGGATCTATTAGGTGTGCCGCAGTATTTGTGTCTGAGTTTCATCAAAGCGGGATATTTATTGCTCCCCATCTTGCCACAAAACTAATTGAATGTTTAATTTTTTTTCTTCTTCTTTTTTTTTGGGTGGGGTTAACAACACAATGGCTACAACCACCTCTTTCTACATAATGGCTGTTAAATTCGCTATTAATTTTCAGCCATTTAGGGATTACGCTAAAGTGGGGAGGTGAATTCAGGAAAAAAAAAAAAAAAAAAAAATCAATGCTCCACATTTGAATTTATGACCGATGCATTTTTAAATGCTTTCTTCCGTAACAGCGCGTAAAACAATGGCACTGCATTTGAATTGCACTGTAGAGAATAGCCTTAACCAGAAAATAAATTGTTGTGTGAGCGGTAACAATGTAAGTGTGTACGTGGGTGATTACTGTACGCGCCGTCTATGTGAAATTAGATATAGAGTCTTAATGTGAAAAAAGGCATTAAGCACAGTATGGGCGCAGTCCATGCTGCTATCCTTGTTAAATGTGACCTGTGTTAGCAGTGGGAGCTGTAGCTTTGTTAGCGGCGGCGTGTGACAGCTCTGGTAGTGGAAGTGGTTGTTACTGCTGATCTAGCTGTGAAACACAGTGCCATATCTCCAGGCAAGCTGGAAGATACCATCACACACACACACACACACGCACGCACGCACACACACGCTGGCACACAACCTAAATAGCGTGGATGGAGAGACGGGTCTCAACAGGAATGAGATTGGAAAATAGACAGTCGTCCTTTCCTCCCTCACACCTGAGAATCCCGTAGGCTGTATTTGAGATCACTTCTCTTCAGCTCTCTCCTCCTCCGTTCCCTCCTTTTCTACATCCTCCTTGCACTGTAGGCGATGGGTTTGATCTGTGATCCCTGCGGTCCCGCCACTTCCCTCCCGTCCTCCAAACCAAATGCCATTGTGTTCTCATCCCACACGGATCTGCAGGTTCTGTGCAGAACAAAACGGCCGCCGCAACTCCAGCATGGCTGGATATAATGCCGCGCTATCAAAGTGTGGCGTCGTCAATTTTAAACAGGCCTTCCATCATTAACGGGTTCAAAGTGTGTCTTATCTCCACCGGTGGACCGAGATCTACCTGTCCGTTTGCCTCCAGGCTCCACTTCAAACTGCAGGCTGTACAAAGACTCGCCACCACAAAAGTCAAAGCAAAGCCGATCCAACCGGAGCAGACCGGGGAACCGCATTAGAATTAAAGGATTGCATAAAACTCCAGTTATTGTTGGATTTTTCTACCTTCCACATGAGTCTTTGATCCTCGTCATCGACCCATAGTTATTGCACTAATGGATAAGTTTCATATTTTGATTCTCCTCTGTTTTCTTTTTGTATAATAATGTGGCAGCTGTTGCTCAGTTGCTGTAGTGGGCAGGTGGTTGGTAGTTATATTCCCGTGTGCAGATGATGCCCAAACCCTTTAGCAACTTTATATGTGAGTATGTGCATTACTGGGTGAGCACTTAGTCTTGTAGCGCATGTTGATTCTTCTCAAGTGGTAGTTTGGTGCCTATAAGACCGTTTCTATTGTTAGGATTGTCTTGTTCCAGTATTTATATGACGAGTTGAAAAGGAGAATATTACAAAGAGACATGAGTTGATAAGTTTGATGAACAAGGCCACTCTCTAGACATCGTATTTACAGGATTATATACAACAGCCCAAAACAAATGTAAAGGAGTTCTTGTTTCAAACGAGTCTCAGAGTCATGAAGTCAAATCAGTGATAAGTGTTGAAACATCTCCACTGAAGGAAAATACTTCTTATTTTTTTTCTTCAAAAATCAAACACCCCTGTCTTTGAATTCAGTTTTCACTATGGACCTTTTCAGATGGTTCCCAGGGGACTTGTTTCCTTTGAGCACCTTCAAAGAAACACCGCAGAAACGTGTTTTCTTCTATCCATTTCGCCAAGTGTTTTTGTCTTCCCTGACACAAATAATTGTGCATCTGTGTGAAATTGCTATTAGTCATTTGGTGGAGCTCCTCTATCTTTGATGGGGAAGCATTATGCTGTAAAAACAGCAGTGTGTTCCCAGCCTCATCCCAGGTTCTCAAGGGGGAAGAACAGCCGTTGTTGTTGTTTAAGAGCTCCATTCATTTTTCGTCTGGTGAAAACACACCAAGGCATATGGCGGCTTGATTTAGTCAGCTTGTAAAATCATTTCAGAAACTACATTTGGATGAAGATAACAAAGTAACCAAGCAATTAAATCAAGTATGGTCAATTTGAAGCACCTGATAGCGCAGAACCAGCTGTGGTGCAACATCTGGTGAAGGCTCTGCAGATCAGTAAGGGCTGTGGATTCAACTCTTTCTTTTTTGCAGAAGCATGCATAGTTAAAATGGTGTTCTTTCATGGCGGTGCGCAGCGAGCTTGTAGTATTTAACTCCTTCTCTAAGACGCATTTAGAAAGTTGACTCAAATAGCTGTGGCATTCCTCGGCTGTGTTCGAAAGTGTTTTCTTGCCACCTGGCAAATGAAAAGGCCATTTTGCTTTTTCTGATCTTACCAGCACGACAACAGCGAGGAATGCTGGCTCAGAGCCTCGCTGCCTGGCTAGTATTGACGAGTGAGCTCCTGTGAGATTTGATGAAGCAACCTGAGGTCAGGTGCTCCCAATACTTGTTTTTCTTTTTTTTTTTTTTTTTAATAAGCTCATTCGATACAAATTAATCACTGGGTTCATCTTAAACACATTCTGAAAAGCAAAAAATTTATTTCCCAAGCACCTAAAAAGTGATCTCTGAAGCTGGGCAGCAGGAATGTTTGAGCAGAAATGAATGCAATCAATAGATGAAAAGACTAAGTGAAACAAATGGGAGTTAGAAAAACAAATGGGTTTGATTTGAGGCTGTAATCTGTGTGAGTGCTGCATGGGGGCCTAAGAGACAGAAACAACTATTATTAATGGTAAACAGTGAATAAAAAGACCATAATAAGGCATGCATGATTAGATAAAGAGGAAAAGGTCACAGCAGGTTGATGCATCTGTCTCATTAACTGCTTTATTTGTGTCCCTTCGTTTACCCTTCATTAGCCTGCCTGTTTTATCCTCTTCCTTTCCCTTGTAGTCTCTCCATTCATTAGGCCCGCCGCTCTCCGTCCCCCCCCCCCCCCCCCGCCCCCCCCCCCCCCCTCCCACCTCCATGTGTTGCATCTGAGTGTAAAGGCTTCCCACAGCGTGTCTGTCTTTAGAAAATGTCACCACAATCTCTACACGGCGTACCACTTTTGACGTGAGCGCTATGTGCGGCAGACAGGGCACAGGGATTAATTTGCCGTGTGTGCATACCTCTGCAGCAGACAGGGGTAGAGACTGTGACTGAGGTCTGTCTGACAGCACAGACGTAGCCGCACTCGCCGGATCCCTCAAGTCTCCTACTGCACTCGGTGTCACAGGCAGCGGGGGGGGGGGAAAAAGAGGGAGGTTCATGATGGAGTAGGAGGAGGTGTGACTGCAGCCTGGTGAGAAGAGAGAGGGGAGCAGGTGGAGATACGAGAGAGGAGTGTGCGTGGTATCGGGGTGAAAATAAGCGAAAGAAGATAGATCCCGGCGAAACAGAAACGCACAAAGAACAGTTTGTGCACTGTAATGCAACTCGGTGCCAAAAGAGGTCATGTTTGTGCTGTCGATTCATTAGTTTCATAAGACATTAATATCCTATAATCATTACCAGTTATGGCAAAGAACATTCTGTATGTGCGCGGCTTTATTAAGCACCGTTCCGTAAACCTTAGATAAAGTCTGAGATTAATGAAACTGTCTCCACACTGTTCTAATTTGCAGTTCATTTGTCAATGTTCTAAAAAAAGGCTTCATCCGATCTGACTATATTCAATGAGTTTTTCTAATTACAACACACAGATGCCTCTTTTTCTTCTCTCCCTTTTCCATTTACTCTCTCTCTGTTCCCTCTTTGCATCTATTTATCTCCCTACATTCATTCCGCATCAAGGCAAAGTCATGATCTGTCGAGGCATCTGCTGGCCTTGTTTACTGAAGATGAAAAAAAGATACAATGATGAAAGATGCAACGCGGTGTTTGAAATTCACCCGGTTTTATTACGTTTATATAACACCACTACAATGTGTGGGGCACTTTATTTAGGCAGGTCAGGACCTTGCAATAGAATGAAGGGAAAAATAACAATTCCCCAACTCCCACATGAGCCAACACTTAACAACAGCAGGGAGGAAAAACTCTGACAGAGGGAAGACAGACGCTGTCTCAGATGTGGACAGCTATCTGCCTCCACCGGTCGGGCTGAGAAGTTAGCAAAGAGAGAAAACAAAAACCACAGAGAGGCAACCCAATAAACTTTAAGCAGGTTGTTTGGACCAATAATCACACATCGGCGATGAGCGGGTCGTGAGCCAGAGATACCTGCAGGGTGAAGGAGGGCAGACACACACGGGCAGAAGCCGAGACTGAAGGCATAATGATAATGACATGCTACCGAGGCATATAATTGCACAGAGAGTAGTCAAGAGGTGCTCAGTGCATCGTGGGAGGTCTCCCAGCAGCCTAACTATAGCAGCATCACTGAGGGATAGTTCAGGGTCACCTGAGCCAGCCATAACTAGAAGCTTTCACAAAGTTTCCAGCCGTACCTTGGAGGTATTGCAAGTCTCTGTATCCTCATCTGAGGAAAATGTGCAAATGCAAGGATATTTTTACCTTTATTTGTACAGACTTTAATTAACAAACTGGCATTTTGAGATGATCTAGTAGCCCCTCTTGCAGTGTCTGACAGAGCACTGAGGTTGTACGGCGACGGGCCCCAGCTTAGTGCCGCGGTGGAAGTAGTTTGCTTGTTTCACACTGAAGTAACTGTCATTCTCCTTAAATAGCAAATGTACTTGCAAACATCTGTGCCCCTATGGGCATGTTGATCTCAGAATAAATTGCAGTCAGGTGCATTGGTGGCAAATGCAATGCAAACTTAAGGGAACAGAAAGCAGCGTCACTATTATTAAGACTAAAACCAGCTTTTGAAACAGTGGCACGGTGTTTTCATCTTATTTCAAACATGACAAAATATTGGATATACAGAAAACTGGCTCACAGATCAGTAGTGGTCATTCCACATATTCTTTTCTGAAAATGCACTCAGGAGCTGGTGTTTGCTGTTTATAGAAGCCTTGACATTTAAGAAATACCTGCAAGATTGCATTTTTGTGCATCTCCAAAGTAGAACTGTAAATATACATCCGAAATCAGTACCATAATTATTTTCCCCTCTTCTGAAGGAGAACATGATGGTTTGAATCATACAGCAGAGCATTTAACATGTTTTTCTCTTTGTCAGAAATACGAATTGACAAATAGAAGCTGTTTATTTGTCCTCACAATCTATAATTTGCAACAACAGATACACACTCAGACACACACTTTTTCTTAAAAGGGAATGAGAAATAACACTGAAATATAAGAAAATATATAGCCCCTTGAAACTCATACATTTTAGTTAAAGTGGATAGCATGGATTCCCTAATAATGAGCTTTAACACCAAGCACAAAAAGAATATACAGTAAATGCGCTGTGAGCCACTTTTAAAATTAGTGTGAAAATAATTGAATCACCCTAATTAGCAAAAGGCCAAATTGGTGTTCGAAATCAGAGGAAAGCACAACTAGAAACCCTCACAATCTTAATAAAGTCAGATTTTCATAATGTTTTCAGCAATTCTCATTTCCCTGAAATATGTGAATTTAAGTTTTTTCCATGCGGCCACCGTTTGTACAAACTTAGTGCTGCACAAACATACATTTGCATAATAGCACGTCCAGTTCTCAGTCAGTTTCGGGATAACGCCCAAAGAAAGATGTGAAGATATGAAAAAAAAAAAAAAGTCTCGGGCTCAATCGATTTTTACATTTGTCTCCTGCCACATCAGATATTTCAGGCAGTCTTGAAATTTTTTAATGTAGAATGTATCTCAAAAAGACTGGTTGGCTTTAAAAGAAGACAAAACTTTCTAAGATATTACACTGAGTGTGGACTGGTCCAACATTACAGCATTTACTCTTTTCTAACTTTTAGATTTGTTCGTTTCTTTTGAGCTTCAGTTAGTAATAAGTAGACAGACCTTCTGAAAGAGGTTGACTTAAAAATGCAAGTTATGAGTTTATGAGTTATGTCTGTTATTGGAGTCGGTGGAAACAATAAAGAGAAAGGCTTCACTTCAATTTTCATCAACAACATAAATGCTGTTAAAAGGAAAGAGAAATTAGCTTAGACGAACGCTCCCCTGTTGGAGCAGGTGAAACAAAAGCACTGTCACAAGTAAACAAACAGAAAATGGTTTAAAGGGAACCATGACTGAAACTGTGTCACTGTACAGCAGAGACAAAGTTAACAAAGTCATGCAGAATACCAACCACGAGCACAACAAGCTATAACATCCACAGATGGCCTTGTTTGCCATGTTGACTATCCTCTTCATGTCAAGAGACATGTGAGCTGCTCTACCAAGAACAATAAAGAAAGAAATCAATGCCGATGTGACTGTAACGTTCACCTTATTTCCTGGAACAATTCAAAATCCAATTAAGAAAAGTAATTGGCTTTGTGCTCACGGAAGCTTTGTGATACTAACTTCTAAGTGGAAATCTATCAACTCTGTAACACTGTATATCTCAATGAACAACGGTGAGACGCACAACATCTCTGCACTCACTTTTGTGTCCATTGCTTTGTTGTCGTCCACTTCCATCACCTGCTTTGTTTGCTGAACAGCAGCTGCTCAGATAAGTTGCACTCCCAGCTGTCTGCTCTGCAGAGTTCGAGGAACCATAATTGAAATAGTTAAGAAATTCTCTGTGCGGTTGGACTGATATCCTGACCTTTACTGGCCCGAGGGGAACATGGCAATTTACTTCCAGACAGCAGTGAATCCCATCCTGTCTGGTGATGAACTTAACTGTTGCATGCAGCGCACCTGCATTACGGCAGCATTGTTCATGGCAGCCCGCTGCAGCCTCACCCTCCTAATAAAGTAATGTCTGGAGTGGCTGAGAGAGCCTTGTCTGGGAGGGTATTGCGATGGGTTGGGGAGTAATGAGCAAGTCTGGAATAAATAATGGATCGCCGTCATTCACATTACAGAGGAAATGACTGTAATGGTGCTCGCTGGGTGAAAGACCTCCATCTAACACATTAACACTCAGGACAAAGATGGAGAGGGAAGAAGGGGGGACAGGGAGAAGGGGAAGGATGCGAGCAGATGACATGGAAGTTGAGCAGGGGTGGGGATCATCCACAAAGCATCCTGCCACTCCAGACCCAGCGTGAAATGAAGTGAGAAAGGAAAGGGAGGAAACGAGCAGCTGACTATTTTGAGGTCGTGACTGATGGAAACACCTGAGAGCTTCATTACAATATGACTTATGTCTGAAGGAAGTTCTGTTTCCTGATCTGATGCTTCTCCCAGACTCACCCAGCCCCTCCCCATCCTCGGACTCCTTCACTCCCTCTCCTTCCGTCCGCCGCGCTCTCTCAGGGCATTAGAAACAGACCGGTCTGAATGTGAGCCTACAATAGTGGAGATAAATGGGATTTGAAGCACAGGCTATAAGGAGTGGCAGTCATTAGACAGTAAGTGAGCCAAGCGAGTTGTTAGGACATGAGCAGTGCTAGTCGTTAGGAAGGGATGGAGGGAGAGAGAGATGGAGCGATGGAGGGAAGGATGGAGGCCACTGGCTGTTTGTTCTAGGACTAAGTGCTGGATAATGAGATCAGACTGACATGACCCCCAGAGCTGGTAGAGACAGCTTTAGCAATCCACCTCGCTCTAACCCTCTATTCCTCCATCTTATTCTCTTTGTCTTGCACATACTTTCTCTTTCTCCATGTGTATTTATCCCCCCCTTTAACTCTTCCTCCCCTGCAGTAGCTGGGTCTGCATCACCAGTGGGCTCCAAAGTCAACAAAGTGGCGTTATATAGATGTAAACAACAAACCAGACAATACTTAGATTAAACCTTTGATTCACTGCGGTGGTGGTGGGGATGGAAAACAATAATTCTGTTCCTAAGAATGTAAACACCAAGGACAAGGGAAACACACTGCATTGGGCCGCGGAAGAATAATGCCTACATGATGTATCACTTCTCAGGCTGGAAGGCCTTGCTGTGTTTTCCTTCAACGAGGGCGATAATGCAGAGTGTGGCGGGCCACACATCCTCATTGTGTCTGAGCTTTATTGAAGAAAAAGGCAGCATAACCTTCCAGCTTGCAAAGTGACCCTTGGTTTTATTCATCAAACAAGCCAGGAGGTCAACGTCTTTTAAAAGGTGGCAGCATTTTCAAATGGCTGGATAGAGATACAATTTCCACAGGTTGCGTACGGTTACACAAGGTTGTGATGTACGTAAAAGGTTAAATCTGTTGTAAAGCTGTTTGGAGCTGCGAACTCGAAGCGTAACTACAGATCAGAGACCACATTAGAGTCACAATGTTGCAGCGGTCTTTTCTGTGGATACCTTTTGTCTCTATAAAAAAATGAAAATACTCAAAGAGTTTGACTCTGACCCCTTTATTGAGTATATGTTATATATTGGAGTGCTCAACAGTGACTCTGGTGTGAATACAGCGAGTGGAACCCATCTGAAGTAAAGCCATGTTATTTCACTGTAGGCAACACGTTTGTTCTTTAATATTCTCCTTATTGTTCATTTTGTACTCCCATAAACAAGGATAACTGACAAATATGTTCAAATAGATACTTGTTCTTGTGCTGAAGAGTGTCCAGACTGTAACAAAAATACAACGAAACAGGGACAGTGTTCAGTTTAAAGCTCTGTGTCACTAAAAGTAAAAGTTGTCCTTCAACCAAACTGTTGCAGCAAGTATCTGCAAAGTCAGCAGACAGCCAGGAAGAGTGTCCACAGGCTAACAAGTACCGAGTCTACTGTGACTGGGCTACACGAAGGAATGTGGCCTGCCCCGAGGGCCCGAGCGCTCTCTTTCAGCGCTCCCGCTGCATCTCAGCGTCTCAGCACTGCAGAGGGCAGCAAGGATGCATGCGAGTCGGAGTCAGGGACAGTCAAAGCTCGCAGTGGAAAACTCAATAAATAGTTTTGTCTAAACACAGACAAAGTTGTGACGCTATTTTGTCACAGCCCATTTTATTTTTTTTTATCATTTTTGTCGTTCTCATCTGTTTTTAGGTTGGGGAAAAATGTTGAATAGTCGCCAGTACTTATAAACTAAGATTTATTTTCCTGCGGTGTTCTGCAGGTCAGGTTGGAAAGAGAAAGCAGTGGCAGCTGCAGGACATTTATTCACTTAGTGATTTTCCCAGCTCTGCACCCACTTTTGTGCAAAATGAATCCAGGTGGCCATTGTTTTTGCCAAAGAACAAATCGGGAAGGTTTAGAACAGTGAATGTCCTCAATCACTGTTTGATTGACAGTCGTTGAAATGCAGGCATAAAGACTTATTTGGCAGCTCACTGATCAATTTCTTGGATGATTGTGACAGACACCTTCAGATTTCTGCGGTTGCCCGTGGCCTCCTAGAACTGTAAGATTTGTAGAGTTTCTTTTGACATGCAGTTGCAGAACCGTATGTTCAATATTGTTTTTTTTCTTCCAATCTTGAGAGTCAGTTTGTTCAAATGGCAACGGGAAAATGCGCACGCGAGAAATTTTTTAGTCGGCGGCTGTGACTGGTTTGGTGGAGCGGCCGTCTCTCCGTCGGGTGTCCTTGAGCAAGGCGAGGAACGCCAAATTACTCCCAGTGGACGGACCGAGCGCCGTGCGTGCCAGCCGCCTCCACTGGCGTGTGAGTGCACATGTGAATGGGTGAACGCGATTAACAGTGTAAAGCACTTCGGGGACTGCTCATGTGGCGGAAAAGCTCTATATAAGTGAAATCCATTCACCATTTAATTCATGTACGCCACATACAATAAACTTTATTTTGTGTGCATCAAATTACTGCTTAGAATCATTTGTTTTTGTGCAATAGTGAGAAAGTTAGTCTTTCTGTCAGTGGAGTCGAGGAAGATTTAATACATTTTCTTAAATATTTACTCTAACAATATTATGCATAGCAATATTCAATATAATAGATATTATATGCAGATACAGTTCATAAAAAGGCAAAAAAGGTGTTTCTGATTTGTGACTTTCAACATTTTAGTTCATGATAAATGCATTAATAAAACAGCAATAATGGGAAGAATTTGACCTTTATTCCAAACATGTTTCTCGGATTTAAATTTTTTTTTTTCAATACCACACTAAAGGCATACAATAATTTCTTCCTTAATAGCTTCCTATCTCCATGGCAACCGATGTGATTTTATCAGGAGTAAGGGAGAACGTATGTTCCTTCCAGTGTTTCTAATAATACAGGTGTTACTACACATTTTTTGGTGTTTATTCTCCAGCTATGGAGATGCACAGTTGGCGAGGAGAACACGGACAAATGCCAGTTTACAGTATTTTGCAACCTGTTTTTCCTCCACACCTACCAGGGAGGACGTGTTGCTCCATTATGTTGCACTTTCCCAGCCATTACTTCCCCGCGTGCTTGATGCTGATGTGCCTTTGTATTTTTTTCAATGGCTGAAATACGGCGAAGCGACTGAACTTCAAAGTGGTGTCAAACCGGTTTGTTGAGTCTTTGTGGAACTGCGCTTCACAGAACTTTGTTTGCACCCGCGCACATGCACGCCACACGGCAAAAGACGGCATGAAACACTGTCACAGAATTGTACCCACTTGTCCCACATACCAAAACAGGAAAAAAAAAAAAAAAAAAAAAAAAAAAACGCTCGCAGATACCGTGCATGAGTGAAAGTCAGACAGCTGCCGGTGTTGTGCTGTGATTTCCCTAGAAATACGAGGAAAAGAGTGCCGAAAGTGAAGGGGATGCAACTAAAACAGGAGGGGGTCCGCTGAAACGTTTCTCTTTTTCACCGTGCAACCAGCAGGGGGTACTTGGAAGAAATACAACCATTTTAATTTTCAAACAAGTGCTTTTGAAGAATCCCACTGGAAATTTCAGCTTCAAACATACATGATACCCCGTGTGTATTTCACGCATATTCTTGAAGTGCATAATGTATGAGCTTGTACACATAAATACGTGCATTTTATTGAATGCTCACGCATGCATACTAATCATTTTGGGGCATGTGTGTCAAACTCTGGGGACGGTAAACAAATAAAATTCAAAAAATCCCATTATTTCAACTGGGTGTCAGCATGGATTTGCAGTGATTCACTGGGGGCCCCAAGTATTATTCAGGAAATTCTGTGACACACTTTTAAGCCTGTAGAAGTCACTCGTCTCAATACAGGCCCAGTGAAACTTCAACCTCTTCATTTTGAATCGCGATGTCCTTTGAAAGCCTCGCAAATTCAAATTCAGGATGTATCAGGACTTCAGCAACAATGTCTTCTTCCACGCGCGCTGGGGAATCAGTTTATGTCTATAGATTGATCATTAACTGGCTATTTCTGCATAATGTGTTTTAGTGAAGATCTCTAAGCATAGTTTTACCCTAAATCATGTCTTCAGCTACAAATTGATGCATTTTCATGTCAGGTATTTTCAGGTGAGTTTGGGGAACAGCTTGAAACGGCCTGAGAAAAGGAGATGGACTCCACTAACAAATCAACACAATGACGGAGCAGTAATGTGCATTGTCGGATTGGTGGAAATGGAGGAAGATTAAATTGAATTCAGCAAGCTTTTCCGTTTGTTAAAGTGCGTGTGAGCAATTGAAGGGAAATCTTTTGATACAGAAACACCATCCTCCTTTCTTTCATTTGGAGAGGTTAGTTTGCTCAGATTTTTCGCAGATCTATCCACCCTTGCTTGTCAAAGGGCTTACAACTCGACCAGTGTTAATGAACTGAGAAAAAGTGAGCGTGGAGCAAAGTGGGTGTTATAAAAACTAGACCTCAATGAGAGGAAAATTACGCAGAAAGAGCTGTTATAACTGCATCTTTGTGGATTCAAATTGAACGACAGAGCTGTTTGTACTACTATTTCCAATGGTTTAGTGTACATGTTCAGCTTCCAGGAACAAGCCTGACGCGTCTCTCTCTGGAATGGAGATTTTTATATATTAATAAATTTACTACCAGCATCTGAATGCAAGTATAATTTGTTTGAACCATTTCGAGTGGTGACATATCCTCTATAGTTAAATGTTTTTAACTGCTCAGTACCCAAATGCTCACCTCTTGCAGCAGAAAGCGCTTCGGGGCTCATCCTGATTCTTCATGTACCCGAGTCAGACAGTAGCCTCACTGCTTGTTAGCCTGTTGGCCTATTAGCCTGTGCATATTGCTTCATGGTTCCTCCTGCTTGCCAACTTTGGAGACACTTGCTCTGGCAGCTTGCTTCAAGTTGCACAACTTTTTAGCGGATCCTCTGTGGAACCCCCAACCAGACTTGGCAGGCTCCAATTAGTGAGTTTCACGGTTCATTGTGTGCTCGTCCTACCTGCTTATTGCATCCTGCGACTCCTGTGCCTGCGAGGTCTCTCCGCCGTCCTACATTTGACCTCATTTTTCTTCTGCCATTTATCAGTCTAGCCTTTCCCAGCCACTGGTCAGAGTTTTGTTCTCTCTCGCTCCCTCTATCCGCGGTACATCCTGTCTTCTCCTGGAACTCCTTCAACTTTCTGTTCGTCTGAACCTTGATCTGCTGCTGTGACATGGCCCCTTGGCAGCTTGGCTTGTTCGTCACATATCAAATGTACTGCTTCATACTGTTCTTTCACTGGCGCTTAGTAAGGCAGGTAGTGGTTTGCACTGCTGGCTCACAGCACAGAGAACAGGGTTCAAACCTTTCACTGTGGAGTTTTCAGGTTTTCTCTGGGTGCTCAGGCTCGTTCCCTTAATCGTCCCACTGTTTCCCTTCTTTGGTTGAGTTTGGATTTTAATAATCACTTTCAAGAATTTAAATCAATTAGATTTAGATGCTTTCCCGGTATGTCCTCTTCTGTTTATTAAGATCAGTGGTCGACATCTGCAGGCGATCCCAACATCACATGTGGTGACTAAGGGGGAGGCAAGGTTTTGTAGTCGAAACTCTTAGATTATGAAACTCTGCCCGAGGACATAAAACACACTCTGTCTCTGGAATCTTTTAAATCAGACCACACAGTGTTTTTGAATATGCAGTTTTTTTTGCTGTTTAGTTTTATTGTCTTTTTATTCTAATATTTACTAGGCTGTCATGATATATATTTAATTGTAATCCCATCGTTTGTACTCTCTTCATGCTGTGAAGTACATACTAACAATGATAGATTGATTCATTATTGATTAAGTGAGTCTGGTACAGCCAGATATCTGTGTTTGCTCTGTCATGAATTGAAAACCTCACGGCGTTCCTTCCCTTTTGCCGAATTAAAGTCAAAACAGTATCCACCGCTTACGACCCTCATTTGGATATTAAACAAAGAGAATTCATGAATCCGTAGGTGGATAAGGATGAGACCATGAAGCCCTCACTAAGCCTTGTGTTGCTTTGAGTTCGTGTTTTTTTCGGGGGAAACAGCTTTTGTACCTGTCGGTCAAATTTGACCCGTATTTTGAATGCATCAACTTCTACGTTTTGTGTGACTGACTTTAAATCTTCAAGTCAGTGTAGTAAGTTTCTACAGTAGGAGTAGCAGCATTCATGTCATCTTTTGGCAGTTTAAAACACCAGCTGGATACGGAGCTGGGTGTTTGGAAGAGTACACGTGTTGCTGGCTCGGATCTTGTTACCTCAGCTTGAGCTTGAATACCTGTGCAAGTCAGAATACTTTGGTATTGATGTCCTTCTTGAGTTATTATTCCTCTGACAAGAGTTTCCCGTCACCT
Organism: Salarias fasciatus; assembly: GCF_902148845.1. Lineage (NCBI taxonomy): Eukaryota > Metazoa > Chordata > Actinopteri > Blenniiformes > Blenniidae > Salarias > Salarias fasciatus. Next base: position 7,606,347 of record NC_043746.1, on the reverse strand, counting down.
TTTGTTACAAATCATCTTTTTTTCTTCTTCTTTGAAACCATCCATTCACAGCTCCACTGTCAAGAAAGTGTTGTTGTTTTAACATCTGTGCATGGTGTTGATCCGTCTCATGCAGAATGGCAGTCGGGATAACTCAATACTAAGATATATGCCATATGCCATGCCTGAGGAATTACATTTTTGGGGGCTTTTGGAGATTTTCACAACGTTGGTTTTCATTGTTCTCAGGAATCTTGATTTTTTTTTTTTTTTTTTTCTTTTTGTAACATTTTACAAAGTGAAGAGTGGAATAAGCACATTTTTGAAGATACAGCCCTGAAAATATCTGGATGTGGGATATCAAATGTCACCTGAGCAGAGGTCAGGGTGAGTTTCCAGTAGACAGACTAAGGAGCCCCATCTAGTGTGAGTACAGCACACATAAGTATTTATGGGAAGCCTTCACATTAGCTCCGTCTGCTGTATCCTGTATCACCGTCCAGGTCGGGTTTCCAGCAGGCGGGTTCAGTGGAAGTGATGAGCTGACCTCGAATGAGAATGATCTCCAGTAAACCACACAGATTAGCACAGTAACAGCTTACCAGAAGTACTGAAAGGTATCAGGAAAAGGGTAATGACTTTTCACTTATGTGATATGCAGACTGGGGAACTATATTAAGGTGCATCTAAAATACCTCAACACCTTCAATGCAGCAATGCGGCTAAACTGACGCTAACATTTAACTTTGTGTTTACACAAACTGCACTGTACGTTGCACCAGCTAATGTAGCCTAAAGCAGCTGGCCTCGAGGAGCACTGAGGAGCGGGCTACACATGTTAAGATCACTTCTTTCAAATCCCACACTGTGATAGGAGTCTTTAGACCCGACTGGGATCACTTCAGGCAGTTTAGCAGACTTCATGTAGCTCCCTCTGGGACCAAAAGAGTCTTTAAAGAACCCCCCCCCCACACACACACACACACACACACACACACACACGCATAGTCATCATCCTGAAGAGCTATAAACGGACTTTGATGTGCAAAAATGGTGCTGTGTCCCTTTAAGCTGTGGGATAAAAACATATGTCACCACCCACACTGCAAACAGAAAGCAACAATTTGTCATGGTAACTCATAACAGCATGCAGCCAGTTTGTGGCATTAAATGAACATCATAACCTCGAGCTGAATGCAAGCAGGATTATGTGTTTGTATAAGTCATGTGTCAAAGGGACCAAGCAGCCACTTGCGGTTGGACAGAGCCCACCAAAAACAATCTAAAATCCCTGCGTGAATGATGGCTACTAATGAGCTCATGAAATCAATGAATTGCATTTTTGGACTGTAATGAAAAGATCACACTGGTAGGGGAGAAAATGTCTGGCAGTATAACTGATGTGAGCAGGCAGAATTAAATGAGACCTTTTAGTTTCCCCTCACTATAATAGACTTATTATGGTCAGCAGGTGCCCTTGGAAGGACCATGGAGTCCACGACCAATCACAGTGTGCCTTGGTTGAATACAGCTGAGCTCATGACCGGGGTCAGAACCTGGCAGGTGGTGTTCCACAGCTGCCTCAGCACATCACTCTCAATTGAGCCATAACAGAGATTAGTGAAGGGACTGTTTTGCTGTGTGTTGATTCTTATCTCCCACACTCCAGCATTGAGAGTGGCGTGTGCACAAGCGCACCGTCCAACACTAACAAGAAGCTCGACTTAATGTGACTCATTGCAGCTCGATTTTAACTTCGGGGCAAAGGTTGCAGTGCAAGAAAACACTCCACATTATTATTCTGATGAGCGATAATGTCTTATTTCTCAAGACACTTTCTAAAAGTTTCCTTAAAATCTCCCTAAGGCTAATGTAAACTATACTAGTTTTTACACATCCTGCATTTATTTCCTCGAAATTAAAACCAGGCATACCTGTCAGAAATCCTTCCTGGTATCATTGAGACTTTTTCAAAATCCAGCAGTCTCGACAGTAATTGCCTTTCCAGATCTTTGACAAGTCGTCCTTACAATACTCGGCAGAGTGATTACGCCTTGTTTCTCTATGGGAAACGTGCTCTAAGCAGAGTGGAGATACTTTACAACTAAGACATTTGAGGAAAAGGTGAAGACCTCAGAAAACAACATTTATCTTGCTGATAACCCTGTTGCCCTCCGCGGCAGCCCGGCCTGCCCTTCAGAAACTGCTATCTCGAAGGAAAAAAAAAAAAAAAAAAACCTTTTTGGTATTTCAAGCCTTCTGGTGCTTCGGTTGCTGGTTTTTGCCGTAAAGTGAGAAACTCAGAGAGGGTTGGAATAAAAGGAATCGTGTCATTTTAGAAATTGGTCTTTTAAGGCGTTCGGAGCCCTCACTGAAAGCTCTTGTTTTTAAGACGAAAGCTTTTTCCCTGACTTGAGCCAAAACATATTGCAACAGGAAGCTCTGGTCAGCAGTTATTTCCGTGTGCAGGTATTGATGAATGGAGTCAAAAACTCTAGTCTGCCTGGAGCAAACCTAGACTGTAGTTATGAGAAACAGCTGGTTGTATAATATCTGACTGCGGTAAGAGGCTGAGAGAAGAAGTTTTGAAATCAAGCAACTTTTTTTTTAAAGGATCCTGGAAACTCACCAAACGTCAGAAATGAGATCGTCGTCAGCTAAAAGCTGTCCTGGCACCTACAGGCAGCAATAAACCAACCAGCAACACAAGTCTGACAAAACAAACCGGGTCTGACAGAACAGCCGTTCTCTATTATAAACCCCGGGGATTCGACTTTAAATGGTTTTTCCTTCTTCCAGGTTATTCACAGCAGTCACCAGGTGGTGTCGGTGGATAACACTCAGTGATTTGGTGTCAGCGGTGACTCAAGGAACTGTAACTGAGAGCCATTGTAACTGTATTTTGGTTTCTATCCGAAAAAAAAAAAAACCTGGACAAAGCCCAAATAACTGTTACATGAATTAATGATTTTTTTGTTGTTTTTTTTTAATTTTTGTATCTACTATATCCACTGTTTACCAGTTTATTTTTGCTGGCATTGGCTTGTTACGCGTGATGGCTCTTTGGTCAGTCTCTGTTTAATAGTTAATAATTTTCTGTGAAGTGCAGTGACGGTGTGATGTCTTAGGATTTAATTTGATGTTGGAATAATTTATGAAACCTCCAAAAAAAAATAGCAATTAAATTTCAGGGACCAGCTACTTAAAAAATGTCATTTATTCACCTGGAAATTGGCAGATTCTGAAAGAGTTGGTACAAATAATTCATGCCATGTTAAAAACATATTTTTTTTTAATAATATTATTTGAGCAGAAAAAATAAATCCACTCTGTTTTTGACACCCATTCATATAGCATGTCATTCATCCATCTATAGATCCAACCAACCAACCAACCAACCTGGTTAGACAGCAGAGTGCATCCTTGACGGGGTAAAAACAGAGAGACGGACAGCCGCACGCACTCACATTCACACCTACGAGCAATTTCAGACATGATTAACCTCAAATGCATATTTTTGGACGACGGGAGCAAACTGGAGAGGAGAAGCCGAGGAAACTTGCAAATTCTGCACAGTCAGGCCCCCAAGCCAAGACTCGGCTGGGGGCCGTCCTGCTGTGCGGCCAGAGCGCTGACCACATCCTCTACCATTTTGACAACTTTTCTGGTGTAGAGAAAATGAAAGAATTTCCATTCGTAGCATAGCAGGCAGTTGGTTCAAAGGAAGAGTGGGTTTGATAATGAGGCTGGCCACATCACACCAAGTTTTTAGAATAGATGTGTAAATAATATTTGGATGATATAAGTAGAAAATTAAGCTACTTGACAGTAAACAAAAGCTCTATTTCCCCAAGATCCAGGCACGCCACCTGCCGACTCCACCTGTTTGCTTTAATTGGAGGCCGTAGGCGTCGGCGTCCTTCACCTGACGTCACCGCCTCCGAACAGTGCGGGACAGCTGTTCCGCTTGTCTTTACGGCTTATTGCTCAGCGTGGGTCTCGCCGTGGTTTGTTGTGTTTAATTGACGAGCGGTAGCCCATGGGCAGAGGTGCAGCGGCTTTTCAGTCACGCGACTTGCGTGAGCGTCGTCAACCCACACAAAAACCACCAGTCGCCTGCCGCTGAGTTGACAATAACAGTTAGGAACATTTGAAAACCTTTTAATCTCAGTGGCTGAAACCCCTCTAGTCTCTGCAGTCTCCGGACATGACCCCATTACCAGTCCAGAAGTGGTGAGCCATCCCTCACTTTCTTTACTTTGAGCCTCTAAAACACTGGAAACAGAAACTGAAACTAGAAGTTTCAGAGCATTTAAATGAAGCCAAAAACATCACTTCTGCTGTGAATGAACTAGAAATTAATAGCATTCATTTATGTCTGTTTTTTTTTTTTTTTTTTGCAATTATTTCATTGCCTTATTCCTCTCAACAGCTTTTTGTCTGTTTTTTTTTTTACTCTGCAGTTATGTTATAAATTCAGTTTAATGCATTTTCCTTCACTTTGCCTTTGTTATTTTTAACAATATGTGTGTCTAAAAAAACGCTTTGAATCACTTTCATGTTCCTTAATTTTGATAATCGTTCTTGATTGCTCCTTTTCAATGCTGTTTCTCTAAATTATTTTCTTGATACTAACTGTTTTCCTGTCCCTGCTTGTTTTGTTTTTTCCCCTGTTTGAGTGTACGTGTTTTCAAATCCTAATACTCTGCCAGTTTCCTGCCGAGCACGTCTGGTTGCATTCATGTGAATAAAAGGTGCTAAAAATGACGACAGACGGACAGATTTTTTGGTGAAGTAGATTGATAAACGAATGTCACATAATGCGCGTTACAACTGAGTTTCTTACAAACTAATGTGAAGCAATCAATAACAGTGATCAGAGCATGACTGAGCTATCATAATGCAAAGATACATTCTCATGTCTGAAATATATCATCGGGTGAGGCTGGTCCGGACAGAAAACGCTCGGTTTTCATGGCCACATACATTTTGAAAACACCACAGATCCTGTCAGTGCTTTCTCCTCCCTGACAGTGTCTTTATCGATTACATTACCTCAAAGTCATGACATGTCTCTCTTTTTTCCTCTCCCGGTGTTATCTTTGTCCATGTTAGCCACACACATCAGTCTTCCAGCTTCCCCTCAGTTGTCAGTCTCGCCCCCCCCCCCCCTTCCGTCCAGGTATCTGTGCATCGGGATCCTCCCGTCCTTCTCCTCTTATGTCGACGTCTTACATTCATTACCACATGGCCTTGGCTCTGTCTGCTCTCTTCCCTTCTGTGGTGCTCAATTACTCTGTCTTCCCGGGGCAAGCACTGGTGTCAAGCTACTGTAATGACTTTCTGATTATCTGTCTTTATGTGATGAATGAGATGGAAATGTACCACCCCAGCCAAACGGGGGCTGGCACCGTGCCAGGCTGCCACGCCGCAGCCGGGGCGGATGAGAGCAGGGTGGGGTAGGCAAGGAGACAAATAAACATTCCATTATAATACAGATGCAGCCGTCGTTATACGTGTCGCAGCAACTCGAGTTGTCAGGCTCGATTTTGGGTTTCCAGAGCCGTAATGAAATTTATTGTGTGTGATGCGACAGCCTCGTAGCATCCGGGAGTTAATTAATCAACAGACTTGTGAAGGAGACATAAAGACAGCTCGGGCTGATTCGTTTAAAGGAAAACAGACTCCGCAGGTTTACAGGTAAGACACGGAGTGAATTTTACCCCAATGCTCATTTTCTGTAAGCAGATGCACCTCAGGCCGAGGCGTGAAAGTCAGAAATCCTCCTCCACGTTAAAATCCGACTCCAGAAGGCATGCGTGATGTAAAGTGTCGGCTGACTTTGACCTTCTGAAACCCCCCGATCGATTTTCCTCCGTTCTCCCAGATAAGTGTTGATGGCCGTTCGACTCATAATGCGTTACAGTTGAGAAATGAGGTTGACGTAGACATGGTTAACCGTAACGCCAAGGCGGATGCCACCCGATAGCAGCCAGACACCTGAGAAAGCAGGCCCGGGTCCAGCTCGCCACTCACCCCCCTCTCCACTTCTATTATTCATCCCTCTTTCAAATGCCTTTTATGCTGCTCAATTACCCCTCCAGCGGCCCAGTGTGGACACTGTAATGACATTCTGATTATCAGTCTGTAAATGAGAAATGAAATGAGTGTGTGATGCTGTGCCAGGGGAAGAATGGAACGGCTAGAAGCCTTTCAAAAATGGAGGCTGTGAAGGAGGGGAAAGGGTGGAGGGAGGACAGTGGGAGGGATGAGTGCAGCACTCTGGTGATCATCGACAAGACGATAAAAAGAGGAAACATTTTGTAACATGGTGCAAATGTATGAAATTACACTTTAGGATTTAATTGCCCCCATTCAAGGCGTCACTGTGCATTTCAACAATGCAAGGGGAGAACCTTTATGTTTCCAAACAATCGGTCCTGTAGAAAAGGGACCGAGGCGCAACCGAAAGTATGTCCAATTATTTCGGCGAGCTTAAATAAAAGATATCCTCTCCACATGTTGAATTGTGCTAAATGGAGAAATAGAAATTTGAAGCTTGTACCTCTCGTAACTTAGATATCAGAAAACACTTGTGAAGCTCTTGGAACATTTTGCTAAAGCAGCAGATGCCCCGAAAAAGAAAATACCATCACTTCCAGATAAGGCGTTGTTGAAACAAATTTACCGCTCTAACAAAGAAGACAGTGTCAAAGTTTACTGAGTCAATTTATGAGTGGGAATCGGCATACCACACTCCACCTCAACTATGAATGGCAGTGAGTTTAATGAAAAATAAATGTTGATATAAGGTGGCAAAATGAAGGATCCCTTGGCAAATACTCTACCGTGTGATATAATGTCTAAAGTGTAATTTTCAAAGCCACTGTTGCTCGGCTCTTTGTACAAACAGCACAGATAGCCGTCTCTTTCTGGCTCAGCTGACTGGAAAGTTGTCTGTCTGGGTTTTTTTTTTTTTTCCCTTCTTTTTTTTTTTTTTCCTCCTTTCCCCTCCCCAGTTTATGGCTCCATGAAATGGTTTTCAGTAGCAATTACCCAAAGTTGTTCTTGTCCAGGTTTATCTGGCAATAAAATGCAACTCTGGGCCATCTCTGCGTTCATTAGATCGGCAATCTAACTGGCCCACTAAACTACAGTCACTTCATCCTGGATAGTCGCTCTCATTCCAGCCCAATCAACAGAAATGCTCTGCAGCCCCAGACTGCTGTTTAATAGGATATTAACACCCTGATCAATCACCTTAATTGATATTTTTTAGGCATTAACGCTCTCAAACTCTAACAGATGTAATTGTCAGATAGGGAGTGGGATCCCCATCGGCAGTAATTGGGCCATTATGGATGCAGGCATGACTGAGAGATTTAGAATTCCAGTGACATGGGAGATAGATAGAGCCGGGGCCTTGGTGGGTGGATCTGTATATCACTCATGCTTGGTCGCCAGAGGATTTCCTGTTAAAATGCTGGTTCAAATTAGACAGCGACACATTCAATTGAGATTTTTTTTACAACGCCGCGTGCACACGTCTGCACAGACGCGCGCACGGTCGAATGTGTAACGCGCACATTTTTCTCCCACCGGCGTGCCAGGGATCCAGTCCCACAAAAACCTTCCCGAGGTGTCGGAGCGACGATGCCATATGGCGTCCTGTGTCGACTGCATCCGCGTGGTGTGCCGTGCCATTAGAGCCAGGAGCCGAGGAGTGACTTTGGCATCTTCATTAATCCTGGCTAACCTCTGCCGGCGCCGGAGAGCCCCGCTCCGCGGCGGCCTGCTGATGCTAGCGCAATGTCACAGCTCACTCAGTCACCGCGACTTCCCTCATTGTGCACACAAGGAAAAGAGGGGCCAATTGTTTGCAAAATACCTTTCATTACTCCATCGGCTGAAAGCATTTGAAGTGAATTTATGTGAATTATTGCCCATAGCTGAGTTTATGATGAGAAATTTCGGTAAGTGCACTTGGAGGAAGCTTTTTATTCAAGTGTGAAAGAAGTGAAGCTCCGGGAAAGCACAGCAGAGGCTAACAGCGGGCTAAGCAGCAAATTTACCTCCTGTAATATTTTCATCCTTGTTAAGAAACTATTTGTGTTTTTCCTAAGGTATAAAATCTGTGCAGTACATGTCTGTCGGGATCAGGATAAAACTCACCACCTGCAGATGATAAAATGTTTTCTTTTTTTAAAATTCAGTTACAGGAGAAGGTGTTTTGTTATCGTCAGATTCTGTCTACATTTACAGAAAAGCAGGCCGAAGAAGCAGTGAGCTGCCAGACTAGTTCAAACTGCATTAAAGATGCTTCATTGGATAAACAACAACAAAGAGCTTCAGATGTGTCGTTTTGAGGCTGCTATACTGAAAGCAGACGTCACGGCGGTGGGACTTGGCACCATGGGTGTCGCCACAGCAGGGGGGAGCCTGCTTGGGCTGTCTGAACATAATTTACAGCAGAATAAGTCCCTGCACACATGTATGTGTCATGGATTCTCACATGCATGAAGCACCTAAACAGGCTCCTTCTTTGGGAAACGTCAGAAGTTAGAAATAGTCTTTACAGGAGGGAACTTTCTGTCTCTGTTCCTCTCAGTTCGTGCAGTTTTCAGTTCTTTCTCTTCAGCTTGACCACTTCATATCAGTGGGCTTTCCACATCTCTGATGGTTGTCGCATGGTGCTTCACGTTACACTTGTATAATAGTACTTACATGTTTGTGTGTCCAATATCTCACATTTAAGTTTTGGTTATGTATCCTTCACTGTCTAGTCTTCTGTCGTTCTGTCCAATATTCCATTATTTTCACTTTTGCGCTCAAAAAACAAGATGCAATTTAAAGAGATGTTTTCTTTATAGAAAAAAAAAATTAATGTTCAAAATATATAAATAAATTGGAGTCTGGGTGAGACCCTACATGTATTACTACAGTGGTTATGTTTGTTCTTATTTTATCTTTAATTTGTCTTCATTACATTCAGTTGTAAAAATGTGTCTTTTAATGGAATAAATAGTATTTTTATGTTCTACTTATTACTTTTTTTCATCATAGTTCTGTAAAAAAAATAAAATAAAAGAGAAATCCAGGATGGGAGGCATGCTGTGTACAGAGCTCTCCTTGGAATATTTTCATCCTTGTTAAATACTATTTATGTTTTTTTCCTACGATATAAAATCAGTGCAATACATGTCTGCTGGGATCAAGATGAAACTCAACACCTGCAGACTATAAACCTTTTTAATTAAAGAAAATATGTGTTTTATTATGGTCCAATCATTTTGTGTTTATGGTGGAAAGCAAAAACTGACCAAGAACCGGGCAACCGGGCCAGTGAAGAAGAAGCTGCATATTTTACAAGGTAAGGCTTAGATCTTGGATCATAGGTAGCATTTTATGTGGTAAACAAAACCGTACGGGGAGTGATTTTTGTGAGAAGCAATAAAAGGTGCAACACACATCTTGTTCCATATAAAAACAGCGCTTTAACTTCTTTTACCTGTTCCCCTTGTTGCAGCCGTGCTTGATTATTTGACAGTGTTTGATTATTACAACAGCGCAGTTTGCTGGCTGCACTTTGTCTACATGTGTTGTTGTTCGGGGAATATAAAACCCAGCTGTCTAATTATTAAGACTGATTGATTGCCGAAAAGCATTTAGCTGCACTTGCATTTATTACAAGGGCCGGTTTGTCAGCGTGTGACGCCTATACGTTCAGATTTATTTTCTCGGCGGTTGCACTTAAAGCCCCTCCAGACAAAGGTTTATGTACAGCTATATCTGTTTGATACATCTGCAGAAAGCCATTTTTTGGCCTCAGTAGGTCAGTCTAACCTTTGTGCTGTGATCTGGATGCACTTCCCTGAGGTGCAACACTCTGGTGCTTTTGGCCCGAAGCATAACTCTGGTCTCGCTCTGGTATTTTTATTAAAAAAAAAAAAAATTGAACAACATGCCAGGTATAGATTTTTTGCAATTTTTGTAACTTTTATGTATATATATTAATCATTTTGCAAAAAACTCCAGGACATCTACTTTGCTATTTGGAATATTTTACCCATTTGGGCAATGTGTTTCTTCTTTTAACAGCAATAGCGCCTTAGTTACATTTGTTTATTGGACAGATTTAATCTGCTTCCCTGCTTTACACAGATATATGTCATGCAAGTTGATTAAATCTAATTAAACTTTGACAATTAAAATAGTTTCAGTTGAATGTGAATGGTGCTTTGAGCATTGGGATTAGTACTTTGGTAATCAACAGTATATGTATCTGTAAATGACTACATTAGGCCAATGTAAAAGCAGTTCCGCCTCCTGTATCTAAAGATTAGTCAGTAAATACACATTGATAGCTTTTTATAAGTTGTTCTGCATTACTGTAAAGCAGTTCGGAGCATACTTCTTCTTGTCACATGGTGATGATTAATTAAAATTTTGAATCACAAATATCAAGACTTCTCAAAATAGTTGTGAACCCTGAAACGCTGACTCCTACATGTTTAGTTATGTGCAAAACAGGAGCAGCAGGAATGCCTTGTGTAATCCTACCAGCAAAAAAAACTAGAACATGTAAAACTTCAGCCAGTATAAGAAACATTTAAGCAAAATGTTAAGGGTCAGTGAGTGTTAAATCATTTCTTTATTTATTTCTAAACGGGGAAACAAGTGTAAATCTGTGCCTTTAAACTGCTTGCTTAACCAAGCTGCACATATTCTCTGTGATTCCGCGATGATAGCTAAAGGTCAGCGTTTTCTGCTTCCTGAAACGGTTGCAGTCATCCTGTGGAGGCTTCCCTCACCTCGGGAACTCATGACCCAGACAAAAAGTCACTTTGTGCTTGTGAATTCCAAAAAGTTAGCCAAAGGAGTCTGTAATTATGGCTGTATTAAGCTTTTTTTTGTTTGTTTTCACTTTGACAATGTTAATTCCGGCCTTTGTGCATATAATGCGATGGGTTTCTCTGGGTTTTTTGCATAAGTTGTACATACAGTATATAATCTTATTTGTGCATTTTGCAGTGCCAGTTAGTAAAGTCATGCATTATTCTGATTTGTTGCTTGCCCGGAATGCATAATCATGTTGTTGTTATTCAGCGGTGTTTGCTGTGTTCTCTTTTCTTGGCTGTGCCTGTCATGCATTGCAAAGAAAGCGCCCATTACCCCAACTGCTGCCCAGCTACTTGCTAACTGCTGCAGCTGTAAACTGCAGCCGGAAAATGCACACATATGTTTTCCAATTTATACCAACTGATAAAGTGTTATTGTCACATTAGCTCTTATCATCATTTAAACTAGCCACTTTAATTCCATCATCTTGCATCCGGCAGTGTGTTGTGGCAATAACACTAAGCTGTGTTTTACTCTCGGTCCTGCTGGTGTTTTGAATCTCTTTTTGACGTGGCTTTTCTGACTGAGCGGGAAAGCTGCTCCGAACAGAGCCATTACATCAAGGTCAATTGTATTTGCCAGAATGCTTCTGAAGGAACCTATCACATTATCTCATTGTTTCTGCTTTAGGGCTTGTGGATCTGTTCAAGTACTAAATGAGCCCGGAAAAGAAGACAGTGCTGACAGTTTCCCGCTCGCTGTATTCAGGTCACAGTGTCTGGTAGCTGGAAAGGCAGATCAGACTACCTCAGCGCCGGAGGAGGCTCCTCATGTCTTGAGCATCATTTTTAGCATATGAGTTATCAGGTTTTGCTCCTCTATATTCAAAGCATTTTGTGTATAATGTGTGTTTTCCGAAAAAAAAACATTTCCATTCTGCACCTGTCTCGCATTTCAAACTTGTGAGGGTTAGAAAGAGAGAGTTGCCTGCGAGCTGTGATCGTTTGCTCTCACCATTGTTCTGAGTCATTTTATTGGTTTTATTTCATCGTTAATGTCATGTTACAATGACTTCCAAATATTTTTCTTCATGAGATTCCACTTCTGCAAATCTGCATTGACACTGAAAGAACTATCATTAGTTTGAAGAAAACAAATAATTTTTTTTTCGAGAAATAAATGTTCTTTTTGAGTTTAAATCCCTAAAGAGTCAACGAATCATGTGTTTATGGAGCTCAAAAGAAGCTATCCTATGACTGATTTTAGAAAGAACCTTTTGCACTTTTAGGATGATTTAAAGCCAAATTTCTTGGGATTTTAACATTGTTAAAAAGAAGTAAAAAGGATAGTTCAAACAAATGGTCTCACTGCTCAATGCACAAACAACATGCAGTTTACATCCTCTTAGCTTTAAAAAGCTAGAGTGAAGTGTGATAGCAGCAGTCACCATCAGTGTGATTTAAGCCTAGTTGATGTTATTTATACGATATGCGAAGGCCACGCGCTGCTGCAGACTCCCTCCCACAGCCGCTGTGGCGACTCTACACACCCCTCGATGCAGCGCAGACCACGATGGCTGTGATCGCTCCGCTCTAATACATCATGGAGACACATTAAGAAACTCCACATTTAATCCACATGATGGTGTAGTAAATGTGCACTTTATTAGAGAAGAGCTGTTAAATTCGAGGGCAGGGTAAAAAAAAAAAAATAAAAAAAAATAAAAAATTCCAACAATGCTTTGCTCACCTCCTGAGGAGACTGTAGACGCTGCACCAGCCTGGACATGCTGGACATGCAGTAGTAGATCTGAACCTTTATAATGTGAGGTAAGTTAAGACTGTTATGTGCAGACACACATGAGGGCAACGTGTAAACTCCTGTTGTGAAGCTCTAAAACACAACTTGTGACGATTTACTTCCACAAAAACAGCAGAACAATCTCAATCAGTTGATGCTGACTTTATAGGAGCCATGTAAAGAACTGAAAACTAGAACAGCATCAGTGGATTCATCCTTTGGGGAAGATGTTCTCAATACGGTGACAGTCTGCCCAATTTCAGCATGAATTGGCCATACAGCAGACAAACACTGCCATCTCGATAGCTCTGAGGCCAGCATGGTGAAAAAGCTCAGAGAGAGAGAGAGAGAGAGAAAAATAGATTCAGTCAACAGGTAAAGAGTAAAAAAGGAGACAGAGTGTTCCCAAAATAAGAGAGGAGAGGTAATTAGATCCACTATTAAACAGTGAATCATCCAGATTGTGGGTAATGTGGGCAGACACTCTGTGTTCGTTTGCCATGGAGAATCTTATAATACGGGGAGTTCTGACACACACTAATCGCTTGTTGATTGCATGAAGAGCGTTGCAGATACTGCCCTGAAGGATGCGGAGAGGCAAAGTGGAGACACAACTCAAAGTCAGAGCAGAATTAAAGGCAGTGACTGTAACTTTTCTCACCCCCCCTCCCCCGGTGCAAACAGGATGAAAGGGTGGTGTCAACAGACTGCTCTGTGTCTCCATGATACTTTCTGACACGCGTCAAGCAAAACTCCAGGTTAAAGTTGCGCCTCTTTGTCAGCACAGATGTGAGAATCAATCTGAGATAAGCGCGTTTGTCTGACTGGGAGCTTTCTTTTGGAAGCTGGGCGGAGCGCCGTCTGACTTTGCACATTTGTCTCCCGCACTGTGGCACGTCAGCAGTTCATCTTGATAACAGAAAGGGCTGCGTGAGCGGATTTGGCGAAATAACCTTTTGTGAATATAATTTGAAAAGCAGTGCGTGCGGGGAGGTGTACATTTTAAAGAAAAGAAAATAAAAGAGACGGATGCGATCGTATCGTGGAGGCATTTCAAACGGATGCCGTCTTTTGTAGCACTGACCACAGCCCAAATGTTTTGATTGACCTTTAAGCGAGCGGGCTTTATTTTGTACTGGGATGTTTGGGTGGAAGTTGGAAGTTTTCCTGATCTAGATTCTGTGGCACAGGTTCATTTTCCATCGTGGACAGGAAAGTGCTCTCTTGGCAAGATACAGTACAGCCGCACGACGGCTGTGAGAGAGGATGTTGTCCTCAAAGTATTTCATCAGTGTATCCAAGATTCTCTATGTGAATAGGACCATGAAGTGGTTAGATGGAACACACGACAGAAAGGAGCTCTAAGAGGCCAAATGGAGCCCTCTTCAGCCAATTAGAGACCTGGAGGGCGCAGTACCGTTAATCCCATGGTAACACAGACGAAGGGAACATATTCTCCTTTTTCCGTCCCCATCTTTTCATGTGGAAATACATTCCATTGTCTCAAGCTCCATTGTGCAGGGAGAGAGGAAGGAGGAGGCCCTCCATCGACGAGGGAGATGTTTTCCGTGGAAGGAGCTTAAGTGACAGAAAAACAGCCCATGAGAGGCATCAGAAAAAAAATATTTCCGACGAGAAGATGGCATGAAGGGGGTGGCTCACAGCTAATTCAGTCTTCTCAAGAAGTTGTAAAAACTAGTTTGTCCGTGGAGTGGAGGAAAGCAATGATTCAGAAATGCATTAGCACGCACACTAAAATGAGGCTGTTCCATTAGCATCCGTGTTTCAACATCCTACTATAAAAAAACATCCTCTAGTAGATAGATGGGGGTTTGGAATTTAAGGAAAAAAATATGGAAGTTGAAGGTTTGTTTTTTATTTCCTATCTATTTCAGGCACTATAATGCAGGTTAAACTCACGGCAGGACGATTAGACGGGGTCAGTGTGTGTCATTCACCTTCAGCTGAACGCAGGTGGGACGCAGCCGGACTGTGGCCGATAGAAACTGAAGCTAATTGACTTCAGTTGGCATTCATGTTTGCTCATAGATGAGCGAGGAGAGTGCGTTAGAGAAGCAACCAAGAATGAAACAAACCTGAATCTAGATTTTTGTGGTGTCGATTCAAACAAATATTTCTATTTTCAGTGAATGAATATACTGTATATTCTTTACAGCTGATGTGTGAAATGTCAGTGGATCATGCAGGATTAAAAGATCAGGACTGAACATCGGACTGATTGGAAAAATCCAAATTAAACTTCTCTCATGTGACAATCACTAAACGCAGTTTCTGTAACTCGACACACATCACAGGTTTACAATCACATAAAACTGCAGAAACGGTTTTAAAAAAGTAATCTTAAACTGCACACAAATGTGCCCACAGCAATAAAAGAAGAAAAAAAAGAAGCATGGAGATCAGTTCATCCCTAAATAAGTAAGTAATTAAATAAGTAAATAGAAGACCAGTAAAAACAGAACCAGTGTATGATCATCAGCAACGCTGTGCTCAGACAAAGAACATTATTGAAGGAAACAGGTATCAGATGAAGGTGCTTGATATTTAAAGGTAAAATATAATAACATATTGTGTTAAATTGTGAGGAAGACTGAATAAAGTCAAATTTATTTATTTATCTATTTATTCAAAATATTTGCACATATTTCATTTTTTTTCTTTGCCTAACGACTTTTTTCTGCACAGAGTCTCTCTTTGATTACCAAAATTGTGCATATCATAGCTTTGGAAACTAAAAGAAGAACAAAACATTGCAATGTGGAGTCCTGGGCGAGGTTAACTAAACTTTCTCTCAACTCTCGCCACCCGCTCACACTTGTACGGCACACAGTGCATTTGGAAAGCATTCACACTCTTTCCATTTTCCACATTTGGTTTTTGCTCCAGCCTGACACAAAAACCTTTGAAATCCCCCTTTCCTCATCATCACTTTGCATTCAAAACCCCATAATGAATAATAACAAAGGAAAAATTGAATTTTAGAATTAATTTTTAAGTCTTTGTGAGACGACAAGCTTTGTACAGCTGGATTTAGGGATTTTCCAACGTTTTCTTTCCGATTCTTTGAAACTTTCTCAGGTTTCGTGGGGACAGTTTGTGAAGAGCCGTGCTCAGATCCGTCCAGACACTTTTGATTGGGTTCAAGGCGAGACTGAGCCACTCTGCTGGGCCACTCAGCTATGGCATTGTCCTGAAGCCACTCCAGTGTGGGCTGAATGGTTGAGTTCATGATCTATTGAGGTAAGTCTCCAGCCTCGTCGTTATTCATTGAAGGTGTCTTAGCGCTTGCCTTGTCTCAGCTCTCTGTTAACCCTGTACCTGCAACACCAACACCAACACAGCAGTCTTGAGGGTTCTTTCGGACATGATGCAAGTTGAGCGGGTGAATTAAAGGCCAACCGCATCAATTGATGGCCAGGAAATTTCCATTACTATCGTCCAAAAGCGCTGCAGCAGTCTACCGTTTGCTGATCTCTTAAGTGCAGATAAAGCGGCCTTTGGGTCTTGGGCCACCTGTCTGACTTGAACCTTCTCCCCTGACTCCTCGGTGTAGCTCGGTGAGCAAACGTAGGAACTGTAACAGTTTTTCCAAACAATTTTCATTCAGTAATTATGGAGGTCATTGTGCCCTTGAGGACAACAGCAGACATTTTTTCTGTAACCTGCACCAGATCGGTGCTTCAGTGCGAGCCTGTCTTTGGGCCATGGGGGAAACTTCTTGACCTCATTGCCTTTTTTTTTTTGTTGTTGTTGTTGTTTTTTTTCCTCGGATACACATTGTCAGCTTTAAGACCTTTTATAGCCATGGGTGTGCTTTTAAAAACCATGTCTAATCAAGTGGATTGACCACAGGTGAACTTTAGTCCAAGTGGAACAGTGTAAGGATGATCAAGGGAAATGCAGAGCCCCACTGCACAGATTTTCTGCGGCGGCTCCGTCACAAAGCTTCTCTCAGCCGGATGTTTAAGAGCGTCCTGGTGAAAGAGGGGAGAGGTGGCTTCTGCATGCGCCATTGTTTCTTTTTATTGATTAGTGATACAAACAGGATGATGAAAATGAATGAAAAGAAGCCAATTCTCAACCCCTGACCAGGTTTTAAGACAATACTTGTTAATCTGTCTTCTCTGCATTCTTTTTATGGTCTCATTTAGATTATTAATTTCACCTGCATGTTTTTATTAGTTTCTCAATCCAGCATATTCTCCTCTGTCTTTAACTAAGACTGTTTTCTTCACACATCGATTGCTCTAAAAGTGAAAGCAGTGCTTTTATTCTGCTTCTGCTCTTTTCCCACTTAAGATGGTGTTTTCTCTGATTATTTTTCTTTTTTTTTTTGTTGAGTACTTTCGTCTATTATGAAAAGTCTTTGCTTTATGTGTGGGTGTGTTAAGGGGGGCATTGTTTTTATTGTGTGAAGCACTTTGTGTTGCATTCTGTTGTGTGAAAGTCTCTTTGTAAAGTTTGATTGATTGACTGATGTAACAAAGGTACAACAATACCGCAAACTTTCATTTGAAAAGAGGCCAAAAAGCACCTGATCTCATTTCAGACAGTCATTAAATGTCAAACAGATTTCTTTTTTCTTGAAAAACTATAATTTCATCTTTTTTGTATGGCACTTTATCCATCTTATGGTTCTGGGGAGCGGTAACGGCCTCGATCACAGTGGACAGTCTTCAAGAAAGGAGTATGAAGAAGGATCGTTTCTGACCTGTTCCACAAAAAAAAAAAGCAATGTCATGATATAGTATAATTAATCAGATTTATAATAGTGGTGTGTGTGTGTGCATGCATGCATGCATTCTTGTGCTTGTGCACTCTTTTCACATTCAAAATGTTCCACCAATCCACAGAAACATTTCTTTATTTCTAAACACAGTTCCTTTTTAAGTCGTAGTTATTGGTTTATAAATAATTTATGATATCTTGAATTTAACTAGATCCATAAATTTAAAGGTATATTATAAGGATATAAGGGTATATTAAAATATTTCGAAACTGTGGGTTTGTGTGTTCTCCATAACTTATTGTCCGTGCTGCTCCTTTGTGGAGAATACATATTGTCTGCAGGGTGTTTTTGTAGTTGTTTCCCTCCAGACCTCCACTGGTTCAGACAGATAAAGTCAAAATAGTGAGGAGTACAGAGTCTATAATGATTCAGAAAAGTGTCGAATTTGCCAGCTTTACACTAATATGCAGTTGTTTCCATCATATTTTGTGGTCAATGATCTCTGCAAGAATGTTTTTTTTTCTCTGTGCACATTGTTGATCATCAGGTCTACAGTACATTTATATTTGTCTTGGGTTTTTTTTTTTTTCCCCTCCCAACCATTTCTTTGTTTTTCCTAGATTCTGTGATAATTTGTTTCTGTCGAAGTATGCTTTTAATTTATTTATTTCTGTAGTGCTCCTGCAGATATGACACATGTAGAAGTTTTTGATACATTGGAAAGATAATCAATGTGTAATATTAAGAAAGTGGTCCCGAGGCTGATCCCTGTGGTGCTGTACAAGTGATACTCAAATATATATTTCTTGAATACCAATCAATATTGCTGCTTGTAGTGACACTGATTTTTGTTTTAATTTTCAAACTGACTGTAAACTCACAAGAGTTTGTAAATGCATGTAAATCTAAAAAACAGTTTCACACACTCAGATGCAGTATATCTGTATCAGTTCACTGATAAAATGACACACATAAAGGAGAAAGAGCTTTGGAATGTTGGGGCATGTTAGTACTTTGTGTAACTTAGCAGAAAGCGCTCCTTTATGCTGAAATTGTGCGAAATTGATGCAATTTTGGTGCCATGTCTTTCAAAGCTGTGTTTGCAAGTATGCATGTATGTATGTATTCTGTGCAACCTTCTACTGAGTGAGAAAGGATGCACAGCTTTAGGAGGACAGAGTCAGACTCACTTGACCTTTTCCTCACCCCGGCTCCCCCGAGACGAGAAAAATCCATTTGCCTCAAATGCTTTATTTTGCTTCAACTCATTAATTGGAGACTTACCAAAGTAAAATGTAGTCTGTGCATTTTACTTGGCTTAATTTTAGTCGATTTTCATCCTCAGAAAATGTGGTGGTAGCTTTTCCAACTTAACAGCTCATACTTTCCAACCTTTAGGCTACAGATGTCTGTTTTTATCAGGACCATTTGAGGTGAATGCATATTTAAAAAACCCACAAGGAATTAAAAATGCTTTGCTTGCCCTATTCATCACGTGCTATTAGCACAGACTCCCATTTCTGCCTCTGTCTGGCACAGCAGGGTGGGAGACACTTAAGCCCTTTCCAAAATAATGAAAACCTTTTTCTTTAATGGTATTTGTGTGCACACCTATGTTGATCTCAGCGCGTGTGTGTATCTCGGAGAGTAAATTTAGGCCACTTGGTGTGTGTCTGTCTGCATGCATGTGTTTACCGGTGCCATTAGATGACCACACCGTAGTACAAAAAGCAATTACACCCCCAGCTTCCCCACAGCCGAATTTAGCTTGCTGTGAATGTGGACTTTTAAGAGAGCCTGGGGTGATCCGGCAATTGGAGCAAGAGACGGAAATGGGGTGAGACGGATGAAAAACAGGAGAGGAAAGGGATAGGTGTGTGAGTGAAAACGCTCAATCTGGAAGAGTGGCGATGTGCTATAATAGCTGCCGAGCGAGGCAATCTCGTGGACTTGAATAGTGTTGGAAGTGCTAAGATGGAATGGTAAAAACAGAGCTTAGTCTGAGCTGAATGCTATTGTGAAGCAGAGGTCACACGCTGAAGGACAGATGCATCTTCCACGGTTAGACAGCCCACGTCTGCCCTGTCTTGATGGTGAATTTGTGAGCTCCACTATTTTCCGCCAGTTTACCTTCTTTCTATTTGTGCTCCTCAGGTGGGGTCAGGATGGGCCATTGACCTCCGGGAAAATCTTCTCCAAAAAGACTGTACTAAAGTTAAACCAAACATCCCAAAGGCAGGTGCAAGGAAAAGAAAAGGAAAGAAAGAAATAGGTGTGTGAGGACACTAGGATGGAAGAACAGAAGGTGCAGCATTCAAATGTCAGATCAAAGCTTGCTTGCAGGAGGCCCGAGGATGAAAAGACTGTGGCCTTGATCTTGGAGCACACAAGCCAAAAGAAGTGCTCGCACATGCACACTGCAGCAGGAAGCCAAATGGATGTGTTACCTCAGTGCTGGCCGGTTTGAAAAGAAGAGCTCCAAATTACCGGCTTTTCTTTAAACGTGGCCGAAAAGAATCGTCCGATCGGATAAAATGTCTTTGAATAATTCAGACAGTTAGATGCCTTTTCAATCAGTTCTATTTATATAGTCCAAATGAAGAAGAAGAGGAAAAAAAGAATCACAGATTTTAATGAAAAAAGCTTTGTCACTTCTTTCTCCTCCATCCATTCACGCCAGCATGTACCTGCAGCTTTGACAGAAAAAGCAAATGAAGTTTTACTAATTTGTTTTCACAGAAAGAGAAGCCGGTGCCTGACCATTCTCTGCAGGTACTCAGGGGGAAAAAAAAAGTGAAAGAAATGGAAAAGAAAACAAGAGGAAAAAGTATCAGATCTATAAGGTGTCATACAGGTATCTGCTCTTCTGGAGGATGATCCCACGAGACAGGCAAGCGCCCCACTAGTTGCTCCTGGGAGATAATGAGCTGGTGAGTGCTGAGTGAGATGTTTGCAGGGCCAGAGGGCCGGGATTGGAGTTGCTTCGCTGGCTCGGTATGGAGAGGACCCAGCCTCGGCTCTAAATTAGTGAGCCTCCTGGATCAATGTGGGCTGTAATTAGCTGCTATTGATCCCAGACAGATCAGCCACTACAGTAGGCCACAGCCAAGCACCTCTCAACGTCCATCAAGCTCCATCCCCACAGCACGGCAGCGCAGCCCCGCATCGCTCTGAGAGCAAACAAATAATATCAGCCGGCACACTCAGCTCTTGGTAAGTGCACTAAAGATACTGTTGGACATTTCAGGATTCACTTACATATTCCATTAGTGAACAGTGCAATGCATCTTTTTGATTCAGTGTTTTATCTTGCGTCCCATTAAATCATATAGATTACATTATGCGCTTGCGTAACATGGAAGGAGGGGAGGAAAAATGGGCCAAACGTCTGTGTCTCATCCTGATGCATCATCCAGAAATCAGTTGTCATTAGCCACCAGAAGTGTGGACAACACCAGAGATGATTTTAATGCAATCTGGCATTTGGAAAAAAAGAGATCCAATCTTCTCCAGAATGTTCACAATCAAGACATTTTTAAATATCTCATCAAAGTGAAGGGAGTGATTTTGCTCTTTTCAGTAATGCTAATGATCCAGGCGCTCATTAGAAACGTGATAGGTGTTTTTCTCTTTTTTCTCACTGTTAAAAAAAAGCTTCATAGGGTGGTCCTGAAGTGATTGGCAACAACAAGCCTCAATGTGAACAGTTTTTTTTTTCTCTTCTCTCTCTCTCTTCAGATTACCCATCATGCCTTCCATCTTGAGAACTGTCACTGACACGTGTACAAAGTTTCCCTTTCTTTTCCCTCTCTTGCTTGAATTTGTAATCACAATAAAATATATGGCCTGTAATTAGAATGGGCCTGCCTGTCAGAGATATGAAGCTGAATTCAAAGCTTGAATTATTTAAGTCTATTAAACAAACGCAATTCAAACAAAGGCAAAAGAACTGTGAAATGTGGTCAGAATTACGCTCCCCTCATTCTAATTTCGCTTCAAGAGCCACCATCAGAGGGGCCTTGTACTTTCACGCCTAATAGACTTGAAATTTCTCCCAGCGTAAGTTAGAAATGATCCTGCTCAAATCATTTCGGAGTGCATGCTTCAAAGAACAGTAATGGGCAACATTAAAGATTCAAACCTGTCCGTTTTGTTGGGAGAGAGTTCATGAACACCATCCTCAATCTCATTGGGACATCCGTCCGGGAGAGGTGGAAAATTAACAGCGCTGACCTTTCCATACAAACAGTTTTAATGTAGAAACGCTGCGGAAGAAAGACGTTCCTCACACGTGGGACGAAGGGAACTTGGGCCCCAACAGGAAAACACTAGAGCGGTCGGAATATTTTCAGTCATCTGAGATAAGTTAAAAAAAAAAAAGAGAGACGAGGCTGTTTGTTCTGTCGTGTGTTTTACCCCCCATAAGCTCTGGCGAGAGCAGTAATGATCCCATTTAGATGTGTTGTTGTATTTAAAAAGCAATTCAGACTTTGGCCAAATTCACTGTTGAACATGAATAAACCGCCTTTACCTCCATCCAGTTCTTGCCTCAAACTTATTGAACTACTAGAATATCCAATTTCACCTGGTCCAAATGTCCTTTTGCTGCAGTCTGGCTTGGTTAGATTCAATATTGCGGTGATGTGTGCAATCCCAGGCCCAAATGAATCTCGCAGCACAAGCCATCTCAGAGAAGATGTTTCCAGAGATTGGAGCATGGGGATACCAGGTGGAAGAGTAGTGGTGCAAAGTGAGTGAGGGCAATTTGCACTGTTCGCCTTAAACCAAACTTTTTCTGATATGGAGAAAAAAAAAAATCTAAAAAGATTTAAATTGATTTTCTGGTTTTGAGATGGTTTAGATATGCTACGTGTGTGTGTGTGTGTGCGTGTGTGTGTGATGGCAAACTGAGCCAGGAGGACTTATATTGTCTTTGGAACAAAGATTTGGGAGCCCAATGAGAAAATATAGGGACCTCTCATTGTTATCATCATTTTTTAAATAGCCAACCCCTTTACCCGTGCTCACTTTTATTGATTTAAACAGGTTCCCAGGTGCTAAACTGTATCTCTGTTGAGTTCTTAAGTGATATTGATGGCTGCTTTATGTAAACTACTCAGGTCTTTGCAGAAGTTCAGACCAAGAGCCTGCTGGGATCTGCTGATGCTGCAGTGTTTCTCAAAGTGTGGCGTGCTCTCTGGATATATGATGATGCATCTGAAATTAATTCAAGCCTGCACTGTGATAAAAATCAGGCGGTAGCTGAAAATGTTGTATCCTGTTGCACTTTTAAAATACTGTCCCAATTTAGAGAGGATTAAAACTCATCTAATACCTTTAAAAACAAAGAGCTTTTCCCCCTGTGTGAATCCAGTAAACTTCCTCAGTCATAAATATTTTTTAGGTGAACGTTTCAGGTGAAGTCACATGTCTCAACTGTAAGTCTGCAGGAAATAAACATGAGTCAGTGTCACAGGACGGCAGGCAACATAACTTTTGGTCTTGTATTTCTCTTCTCGTGTGGATTGGACACTGATTGGACCTGAAACCTGTGGATTTAAAATACAGAAACATTTGTGTGTGCCTGTGTCTCTTTCCTTTGCTGAATATATTAGATCAAAAGATAGTTTGTCTAGACTGCAGCCGGCGCAGCAACGGCTTTCCGCAGAGCCGCCAAAGTCTTCTCTCTAAATGCTACGGGAGTGCACCAAAATGCATTGTTTTGATTGTTTACATCAGATTACATACGGTTTTGTTTACTCTTCCCTTCACTATATACGTCACCGTCACATCCATATTGCTCTTTCTGTGGAAAATCTTCATTGCATGATCCAAGCCGTAAGAAGCCAAACATGGGTGACATTACTCCGACACAGGGATTACTGAGAAACAAACACTGGCAAATCTGCTCCTTTTTGTGCGGTGCTCTCTTGCACTGTGGCAACAAAAAAAAAAAAAAAAAACACCGGCAGAAACAAACCCAGGCCTGGCTGTGAGAGATCATCATTGTTCTTCTCAAATCACAAATTGGCTTTTATAATGTAGCACAAATATAATTCCATTTTCTCTTTCGACCGCTGCAGGAGTGATTTTGTGATTTGTCTGTGAAGTGAAATGACATCCAGCTATCGTTTAATTTGATAGAAGAGTTTTTGTTTTTTTTTTACTTATGCAATTAATTTCAGTACTGTTCCAAAAAGAAGAGAAAAAAAAAAAACAATGGACTTTTATTGAATTTTTTTTGTTGTTGGTCTCTGTTTTCTGAAATAATAACAAATCATCTCATAATGTTCGGATGTGGGTTGAGTTGATGGAACTTTTCTTAAAGGGGTTGCATAAGGCTTCTGTCATGTAAAGATGATTGCAGCTCATCACAACAGCCAGTGTGTCTATATTCCCATCAAGAAAACAATGCAACACTATTAATAATACAAAGAAATTATCTTTTTTTTTTTTTTTTTTTTTTTTAGCACAATATGTTAGTGTCATTCAAATATCCCTGCCTGGTCGGCTGTGTTTGAGATTCCGGCTGCATCGCGTCCTGTAGTGTCCACTTGAGTCAGCGCTCAGAGTTGGAGATATGTCAGTGGCTCCGATGCGGCTTGTCAGGCATGCTCTGGCTTCCGGCCAGTCTGGTCCAGCCAGCCCCAACTTCTCTGGCACTCCTGGGACCGTCCACCGACAGCCATCACAACCCTGGTCTCCCTCTGTCTCTCATCCTCTCATCACCCGTCTCCTTGTCCCTCAATTCACACCACTGGAGTGTGAACATCCAGGATTAGGTAAATGACAGGAGGAATCCAAAGTTGACTAGGCAAATGTCCTTTGGGTCTGTCTACTGTCCTGATATGTGAAGTCAGAAAAAAACAACCCAGCGCCCTCTGTTTTTTTTTTTTTTTTCGGTCCCTCAAGTTGAGAACTGAGTACTTCTTCTTCTCTTTTTATTATTTATTGCTCGGCATTTGCATTAGCTCAATCAATTGCAATCAATTTTGTCATCAACTGCATCAACAAACTTTAAAGCTTTTTCTTCCAGCATGAGGCCAATCAGGAAAATTCTCCATATAGAGAGCAGGAAATAGAAACACGCTGGATTGACTCACATCACTTAACGTCATTACCACCGGAGGGGAAGCCGTCAAAATGAAGATGAGCTTCACTGCACTGCACCTTCATTGCTCAGGGTGCTCCCATGTGTTAGATATACACTCCAAAACAAAAGCAGCCACTTTCCACATATTCACAGCGTCTCATTTTCGCGCGGCGCCTTTCACTTGATTCTATTCAGCTCGCTAATTTCAGGAAATGACTGAAATGTGAATGAGCGTTGCCCTCTGCGACGTCGGCTCCGCTTTAAGCTCAGTAAGTCTCTCTGCCTTCCTCCTGTGTTTGCGCTTGTTTTAAAAACTAACTGTACACTAAATCTCTGCTAATCTTCTCTGTGCTGTGTGTGGACTGCGGTCCCCGGGGGAAAGTTATTAGGTGGTCATTAGTTGAGTTTCATCTGCAGTGTGAAATTGTTAAAAGCCTGGCAAACCTTTGACCCCTTTATGCTGCTGTATGGAATTTGGCTGCTGCGTGGCACTTTGTTCTTTTGCCAGAACGACTATTTCAGCCGTTACAACAATAGTAAATTGCAGTGAGGGAACCGGTGAGTGGATTGGGGTTCATTCATTAGCACTCAATACGTGTTACAGAAGGCTCCAGCAAATGGAGAAGCTGTCAGGTATGAAAAGGGCATATAAATGTTGCTTTTCTTGCTCCAACATGAGTTTATTCCTCCTGCAAAGCGAAAGGGCAAAAAATGTTATTTGTTGGGCCGTTTGTCCCTCTATTACTAATGGATCCTGTAGTCATTGTAACAACACTGAATTGCAATTTTTCTTTGTCAATGGAAGTAAACAGTGCCGGAAAGTTTGGAGTTTCAGTGTGTTATTGTCGCCTCTCTTATTCGGTACACAGACATCCCATTGCTCCTCAGTTGACTGCATTTTTTGACCTGTGATGTTACCTGTCACCAGTTTGCATGCAGCAGTGATTAGATGTAAACCCCGTTTACATGACAAAGTGAAAATTTTACACTTTTGTTTCTGGGTCGATTTACATGACAATGGTTTGAAAATGGCTCCCAAGGTGGAACTTCTCTCAAACGTTCCGACCAGTCCGTATTCCCCAGGGACTTGTTGAGAGCTGTCGTAATGTCGAATGTTCTTGTATTCGCCTTTGTCAATGTTTATACTGTATTGTTCTTTGTATAAGTGTGAAATTTTTTCTTATTAAAACAACCAACAGCACCCACTAGTGGCCCAACATGAAAATGACATGTTTTTCAGCATGTGCCGTTTCCGAAGCATCCTTTGTCTCACTGAAATGTAGACATTTCTCTCATAAATGCTGAACCTTTTAAAGGTTTTCACATTTAAGATGTTTTTTTTTTCTGGGGGGGGGATCCATAATTGTACATCAATAATCAAACATATTTTCAGATATTTACCAACCCATCTGTTCTTGCGCAGCTTTGTTCAATGTGTGTAACAGTGTGTGGTTAGTTTTTGACATGAGCTTTTTTTACATGAGTACACTCCATTAGAAAGTCATTTATCAGAATTATCCTCAGAGACACATAAGTAACTTAGTGTAACAGGTTTGTGGAGCAGCCTTGTGGTCGAAGAAAACTACTTCTGACTTCAGGTTACAGTGAGAATTTTTGTTTGTATTTGGATTTATTACTGTGTGGATTACAGTCTTCCGTTTATTTCATGGTAGATAGTTCAAAGCTCAAGAAGAAAACTTTTAGGTTTTTCCCATCCATCCATCCATTTTTTATAATTGCTTCATCTAGTTCATAATTGTGAGATGCTGGAGCCAATCTCATCTAATAATGAGCAAAGGCAGGGTGAAGGACGGGTTATCAGGTCGTCCCACGGCAGACAGACACATGCACAACTGTAGGCAATTTAGAGTCACATGCAAGTTTTTTTCATCTGTGGGCATTTGAGCCAAAGTACCTGGAGAACACGCGATCCACGCAGAAACACCTGAAGCAAGCGTGTTAACCACATCACCACAGCACAGCCTTCATTTATGGGATATTTGTAAGTTATCTCAAACACAGTAAGTTTCATGTGCAGAGTGTACATATATCTATTTAACTGCACTGTATACCTATCATTGCCTTTCTGTGCAGTCCATCAGTCATGTAGAACCCTTCCAGTTCATAAAACTTGCAGCTATCAGTAAGAAGCTCCAGCTAATACTCGGTTCAACTAGTCCTTACATCGAGAAATCATTACAAATGGAAAGGCATGATATGAGAAACGTTGGACTCTGGCAGTGTTGCTGTTGCCACGCAGGCGAGTGGGAAGGTTTTTGAAACTGCTGATCTCCTGGGATGTTCAGTCACAACAGTCCACAGTTCACTGGCGGATAGAAATGCCTTGTTGATGAGAGACTTTCAGAAATGCGCCAGCCAGGCTGCTCCAAGTTGATAGAAAAGCTCCGGTAACTCAGATAACCACAGCAGCAGAAGACCACTTCAAGTTCCCCTGTCGCTAGCCAAGAACGGAAATCTGACTGTGCAATCGGCACGCGCTCACCAAAAACTGGACAAACGATGGCTGGAAAAGCGCGGCGCGGTCTGATGGATGTCGATTTCTGCGGCGGCGCACAGATGGTTGGGTCAGAATTTGGCATCGGCAGCAAGAATCCACGAACCCAACCTGCCTTCTGTCAGCTGGCGGTGTTGGTATAATGGTGTGGGGAATTTTGTTTGGCACACTTTTGAGCCTCTTAATAGCTATCAATCATCATTTGAAATACGCAGCCTATCCGGGTATTGTAAATGATCATATGTGTGACAATTCACCATCGTCTAACGGCCACTTCCGGGAATTACAGTGCCCAAAGTCATAAACACAAAAAGTAATTGAAAACTGGCTCCGTGAACATGACAATAAGTTCAGTGTAGTTGAACTGTGTCTCTTGTTAGCAGATCTGAATGCAGCAGAAGTCCTCAGGGATGCAGCAGAGAGAAGGATCCGCACCGCAAATGTGCGGCTGACAAATTGGTCGGAATTGTATGATGCAATCATGTCAACTCAGAGCCGCACCTCAGAGAAATGCTTCCAATATCTTGCGGAGTCCGTGACATGAGGAATGGAGGCTAATGTGTGAGACAAGGGAGGCCCCATCATGTATTCCTGTGGTGTGTATGTGTGTGTGTGTGTGTGTGTGTGTGTGTGTGTGGTGTGTCTGCGCTTGGTGAGACTTCATACATCTATAGTATTTTCATAAAAAACAATAGAGATTTAAAATCTTATGTTACGTTGAACATCTGCCTCTTTATCACAAGATGGCATCACTGTTGACACGTAATGTAATTAAGATTTAAAGAATACTCTGGCAATTACCTGTCTAATGGGGCGTTTATCAGCCCTCATTCTCCAAGCTGTCTGTCTTGCTGGCTGCCTCAGCGAGAGGGGAGCAGATGCATATGAAATCTCTGCCAGTTTACAGAAGAAAGAAGCAGCTTCAGGAGGACAGTTGTCACTCCCTCGTTCGCTCACTCGCACGCGTTTCTCTCTCTGGTCCTCGTTCTCGTGAACCCGATCAAAGCTATCGGAGGAGAAAGAGCAGGCATTTATGAGGTAAGAGAAGATGTCGATCACCTCAGCCAACCCAGAGACAGTCCGCTGCCTGTTTCTGTCACTCAAGCACAAATAGTAAAAAAAAAAAAAAGGAGGGCGCCACGACCGACAGGAGCGTAACCACATGGAACAATCCATATTCAGCGATACGGTGATGCTGGCGGGGAGGAGGTTACCTTTTCCATCAATGGTGACACCTGACAGACACCCCGCAGGGTTACCCCTGACAACAGTTACCAGCCTGCTTGGCCCTCCCCAGGGTGCGAGGTCAGGGTTGAGTGACATCTTGTCTTTTGGTCTTTTTTGCTCCAGTGGGTGGTGCAACCTGATTGTGGCACAGTGGGAAGTCGGGGTGTGCATGCTCGAGCGTGTGCGTTTGAAAGTCGAGGGGGGCCACAAAAATGACAGAGGTTCAGAGGTGAGGCGTGTGAGAGGGCGGCAAAGGTTGACAGTGATAGTCAGTTGAATAAAAGGCGAAGGGCGTAGGAGGTGAACGAAGTACTTTAAACAATATGCTGAGTTACTGAATGATTTCTACACAGATTTCAGTCACTTTCTTTACTTGTATTTCAAAATAACACCTATCCTACTTGAATTGTGCCCAAAGCCAACTGGACTAAGTTGCAGCCGCTTTGACCCCTGACCCCAGATTGATGTACGGGACAACTGGGAGTCCTTCACTAAATGGACTGTAGATGTAGTTTCCATTTGTCTTTTCAGGTTAGTTAGTTTTCAAAACATACCTTTGACATCTTCTGTCAAAACATGTCAAAGAAATTAAAAAATTACTTTATCTGAAAAAGATGAGAGCAAAAAAAGCAATGACAAAACTCAAGGCAAAATGAACTTAATAGAGGTATTTTAATTTCTACTTTTACTTTCTAGTCAGTGTCTTTGAGCAAGACACTGAACCCCAAATGTGCGCAGTGGCTTGTGAGCTGCCTGAGTGAATAAAAACACACCATATAGGTTGATTTACTGTCGGAACCCTTTGTTTCTGTTCTCTTACAGCTTCATTTCCATTCCTTTTCTCATGTAATCAATTTGTTTCACACGCACCACCTCTTATAAAACTAGGAGAAATTTGTATTCATTCACCGTCGCAGTCACTGACACAATCATACACGGACGTATGCGTACAATTCATCAGATCAATCTGGAAAAGAACTTTACACTTTGAATGACAATGACAGCATAAAGTGTTTTGTGCACCATCATCTCACTTTTCTATCAATGTGAAATAGAGAAAAAGAGTTTGACTGGAAGAATGGATGTTTTGGTGAAAAAGTGATCTTTTAGCCATTTGGCATTTAAGAAAGTCGGCAATTTATTCATTGCTTCACTTTGTCCAGGCCTATTCCCTCCAACTAATGTAAAGTTTTCTCCCTCACTATAAGTCCTGCTGTGTTTTATTGCTTTGTGTGTGTGTGTGTGTGTGTGTGTGTGTGTGTATGTTGAGGTGCAGAAAAGAGCGCTTTGTCGAAATGGACTGATCAATGGGTGGCGGTTGATTCATTTAATTGGGCTCTGTGGGGTGCATTAGGTTAGTGGTTGTCAGATTATAGCTCTTAATTGATTGATTCATTTTTATTAGTCATGTAATGAAATTACCTATTGACAAGCCTGGCAGACCAGGTCCTGATCAATAAACACTGGTAGTGGATAAGGTTTCAACCACCATCTGCTTTGGATGGATATTTTTTTTCTTTCTCTTCGAACCTTGAGCTTTGAGAATTTGGTGCGTATACATTTGAAGATCAGTAAGTCCACTTTATTCACACTGTATTTTCAGTAATTTTATATTAAAACTAACACATTTCATACCACAGATTAACTTGCCAGTCCATTTACCAAGCTATTGAGAAAAATAGAGAGAATCTTTTGTCTGGGCGCAGGCGAAGCCTCAGATGGTACCATTTCATTAAATCGGATTTGAAAAGAATTAGAAATTTCATTTTAAAAATCCAGAGACTTTGTTTTTGAAATGAATGGCGATTCTGGTGATTTCATTTCAACTGTAAGCGTTCATATGTCACATGTTGGACAAAGAGTCCATTGTGATACTTTCACCTCTTTGCGGTTCGGTTTTGGATGATTACAAGTCATTTTACTTGACGTTGATTAACAACGCATTAATCATTTCATCACGCTGACGGCGCTTACAAAACCGAGAAATTCAGATGGGTCCATCTTTTTCAGCGCAAGGTGCCTAATGGAGCTGATATTGACATAAGGTTCTATAACGGGCTATTATCCCACAAACTCCAGCAGGAATCGAGCCACCGTGACTTTGTTATTTATTAGATTTTGTACAACAGCATTTTGGAAATTGTGTAGTGTTTCACAGTGTTGGTGCAGGCGACATTAAGGATATGGTTAAAAAAATATTCACAGTAATTATCATAATCAATATGGTTAAAAAACAGGAATTTGTTAGTGGTACCACTGTAAAAGAAAGTAAATGTCACTGGCCCTGGGGTAGATGTTATGCTTCTGTAGACTTATCATCATACTTTTCTCACCTAACCATCAGAATAAAAAGAGTTAGGGCACCCATTTGTCTGACCATGTTCCTTTCATGCTGTTTTTTTTTTTTTTTTTTTTTTAATTGAGAACAGCGTGTAGCGACGAGCTCAACAGCACTTGTCTGTGCTGTATTTTAAGCAGCATCTGTATTAGTACAATCACACACCTCTCTGTCATTCTCTCGTTCTATTCTGCTTCCCCCAATTCTCTCTCTCTCTTTTTTTTTTTTTTTTCTACTGCAGGCATCTGCTAATAGGAACCTTGCCCGGGGCTCTTCACCTCATATCCAGTGCATTGCTGTATCAACACTCGGCCCCGATATGCACAACACAGGCGCACTTTCTCATTACTTCAGTTAGAGTTTCACAGGAATGTCTGTGCAGCACTGACTGCTACCTGCTTCTTGTCGGCGGCGCAAACAAACAGGTTTTTAATGCGTGCGTGTTCCTCTTTGTAGGCCATGCAGAGGACATTATCAGCTGCAGCATGCTGGGTCTTCGTCTTTCTCCAACCGTATGACCTAGTTACAGAATCACTCTGAGACACAAAGACACACACACACAGCTTTCTGGCGGGTATTGCGAGGGATGACTAGTGTCATTTCCTCAGCAGTGTCTCGCGCTTCGCTGTAAGTAGCGACAGTTCAAGGCGGCTAAAACAGAGAAGGAAACATTGGCTATGAGGACTCTATTCAGACTGTTTTTCCTCAGCCTGTGTACGTGTGCGAGTGTGTGTGTGTGTGTGTGAGTGTGTGTGTGATGCACATGCTGGCTGACTTTCCTCCTCTCTCAGTGGCAGAGCTGCTCTCCAGCACACATAGCTCACTGTTCCTCCTAGTTCAGCCTCCACTCAATCAGCTGGTGTTTACCAGCGCTCTTTCTCCCCCTTTTATTCCCACTCGACCCCACCTCCCTTCTTTCTCCCTTTCTTTCACCCTTCCAACAATATCTGTCACCACATCCTCCGATCTGTTTTTGTAGCCTGGCTTTTCTCCACTTCGTTCTCTTTAAAGTTTCAGCATAGTTGTTGCATGGTTGTTCCTGCTTTTACCCAGTCGTGCTGTTATTTTTTTTGAAGTCTTCAAAAGAAATGCAAAGCATGCGCAACAAATATATCAAACCAGTGAAAGCAAAAATAAGTCCAGAGCTATATGCGTTTTTCTATTCCGCTTTACGTGTCTGTACCATTGGTCAAATCGCTCAGAAATTGCAATTGTGTCACGAATCAGCCACGGGTTATATATTTTTTCTCCTCTAAAGCGTTCGCTCACAGAAGATAAGTGCACCATATCCAACACTTACAGGGGGGAAAGTGGCGTATATTTATCACATAATGCTGAATATGTTTGTGTTATATACAGTATATAGCCAAAATAGCCAGATGTTTTTTTAACAGTGAGTGGGTGGTAGAAGTGTACACATCTCTCCAAGATGGTCTGAAGGATGTATTGTTAGAGCAAATCACTCCGCATGCTGTCAGACATGAGTGTGTAATATGTCATGGGAATAAATGGCCTGTTTATGGGTTCGTCGGTATGCATACAGAGGGTCCATACCCCAGAGGCTCAGGTCCGCCTGAAACATTGATGGCGAGTGTCTGGGAGAAGAGGATGGAGGCCGGCAGCAGATTCGTAGCCCAAGGCGTGAAAACCTGCATCTAGCTGCATTTAATTTGCAGTGTTTCTCATTCATCTCACTGACTCCTTAAAACTGGCATAACTTTGCAGAAGGTGTTGTTCTTCATCCAGGCCGGGATGTCGAATTCTCGCTGCAGACGGTGCTTTGTGTAGGTGCTAAGTGCGGGGCCCCGTGCCACGGATGGAGTGGGCTCTGAAGGTGCCGGGCTGAAGTGAATGGATCAGGCAGAGGTCTGCAGCTGGGGCACAAAGCCACCGTCTTTGGCCGGGGCTCATGTCAGGGCTGAGGCAGCCTCTGCCATGCAGCGCGGCCCTGGGATGTAGTGGCTGTGGCTCTCGCTCGCGTCTGCTCCCCTCTGTCCTCTATGTTGTGAAACACACTATTGCCCTGGAGGTGGGAGCCGTGGCACAGAGCCTCGCTGGCCTACCTGTGTCTGCCCTTATCCCATCAGCCAGCTGTGGCAGCTCAAGAGAGCGTGTGTGTGCATGTGTGTCTTTTTGTTTTGATGAAGCTGAAAATGTGAGGGAGGTGAAGCATTTAGCTGCATCAAGGATTTTATTTTTTTTTTTGAAAGGAAATTGAATGAAAGTTCTTTTCTTTAGAGATTTTTTAAGGATGTGGCCCATTATGGCACTGAGAGTACTTCTCCACCAAACCATAATGTTACAAATGACGAGGTTTAGAGAATTCATGATTATGTTTGAGCTGCCATCTTCCCCATTCAGAAGCAATTCATCCAGGAGTGAGACAGGCAGGCCAGTCCGTTTCACAAAAGACATGTTATCCATCAGCCAATTGATTTCCAAGAGACTCGGAGAGAAAACACTCCCCCTCTAAGTACAGCTTCATGATCCCGACAGTGTCTGCTTAGATATGCCAATATTTTCAGTTATGCTGTCTTATCAATATCTTCATTCCCAAAGGGACTTCAAATCAGATGGCCCCATTCTCCTGGATGTTGATCGAATTTTATTGTTGTAATTCCACTCAAACATTGATTTGTCAGGGAGAACGTGCACTGTGTACATATAGTCATACATTTCCTCGACATATTCCTGCTTTGTATTCACACAATTGTGTTTACACTCGGGTGTCGCCTGTTACAATGAAAATAGGCCTTGCAGTGGCAGCACTGAGGTGATGTGAATATAGAGCAAGTTTTGTATATGTGCATGTTTTTTGTTGTCAACCATTTTCATAAGAAGTTCAAAAGTAACATTATTCTGTGACGGTGTGTTCTGGCACCTTGTGCTTGCTTGTGGTCAAAGCATTTGTTCCAACTAAATGTAACTCTTAAAAAAAAGGTTGCTTGTTTTCGTATTCAGTGTAATGAATGAATACAGTGCCAGATGGTGAAAAGATGTAATTCACAAGTGAATTAAGTATTTTTAGGATATACTTCCAGTGGTATCAGCTCAGTAGTTTTGATATCTTTTTTTTTTTATCAGTTCTATAGATGTGGAGAAATATGAGCTATGACCGTCTCTTCCTCAACAGTCCATAAATAAATAGACAACCAGCACTAAGAGTGCCACAGCTGCTCCTTCATGCTATCAGCAGCATTACTCATATTTGTTGTTGCTTTCATTGCGTTTGTCAAATGTTTATTGTCCACAGGGGGGCAACATAACTGTTTGCTTAGATAGATTTCTAATATTTACCATATCACAATATAACTGGGATAGAAATCCCAGTTATTGATAGAAATAGAAATCCCAGTTATTGGAAAAGTTATTGGAAAATATGATTATACTTGTGGGTTACTCTGGTGTAGTGGTGAACACTCTCACCTCATAGCTTGGATTTCATTGCCAAACTTGGTACCTGCATGTTCTCATTGTACGTGCTTGAGTTTTAGTTCAATTAATTAAGTTTGTGATTAGTTTAGTTTGTTCATAAATGTTTTGTTTTCGTCTTCTCAGGTGTTACTGTGGTGGGATGAAAGACCCGTCATTCAACTTCACCAGATGACGGTTCTGATAAAACAGACGCACAACACCGAAACTCGAAAGTCATGTTTTAAAAACCAACTTACTAGAAAACATGAAATAAGATGATGATGTTTAAAGTTATGTCGTTAATGTAAGATTACCTGGAGGCAGGGTTGAGGAGTAATGGATTACATGCAACGGTGTTAAGTAATTAGGATACTAAAAGTAACTGCAATCCAATACAGTACATAAAGATATGTAATCTCGTTACAGGTATACCTGATAAAAACATAGATTACTGAGCGGGGTTACCTTGAAAAACCAGACGGGATATGCCAGAATTCTAACAGACATTGTGACACTTCACGGCACTTTCCAGCACTTTACGGCACAAACCCAGACACGACCATAGATATATAAACAACAGACGCCGTTATATACATAGATATCTTATAGAACATTTATTATTTATTTATTATTATATATTTATTATTATATATCTATTATTATTATTTATTATTATATGTTTATTATTATTTGTTATATAAGATATCTATGGTTATATATATAAAAACTAGATGTTGCATCGACCGTTATCGTGCAGTAGGGGGCGGAAATGCGCTTAAAAGTTGGCTCACCCGACTTTAAACAACAAAAAGAAGAAGAAGCCCGCTATCGTGTAGCCGTCGTTCGCTCTACTGTTAAATTAATGAAATAACTCGCTTTTCCTTGGATTTTACATCTTGCTGCTGGAGTCATGGCTGCTCCCAGAGAGCATTGTTTGGCCGGAAAATTGAAGAAACATCTACAGGTATGAACTCAACATATAGCTAAAGTGTCAGGAGCTTGTTTACCTGTCAGTAACCTGCCTGCTCAGAACCACGGCCTCACCAGGCTGAACTCAGAACAATCTGATGGAGGCAATAATTACCTTCAGCCTGTATGGAGGATTTACTGGAGACCGCATGTTACCTCCTGTCACAGGGAGAATGAATGAACTCTGAACTTTTGAAAAATATTGTGCATGCATATGAATATCGCGCCTCACTACAGCAGTACAGGTACACAGCAGATTATATACACAGTATAAATGTCTCTTAACACTTTCAATACAGCTGCTTGCTGCTGTACTGTGGAACTACTAGAGGAACACAGTTTGATCTGATCCTGAGTCAGAAATGGAATCAGATTCTCAGGTTTAGAGGTTGTCATGTTGTTGGTATTAATTGGGGCTAAACACAGATTTCAGCTTGTTTACATAAAACTAAGAGCATTTTGTGTTTGCTGAGTGTAGAGTTGTCAATACACTAAACTGGTGAAGTAATCTAAAAGTAACTAAGAACAATTTGGTATGTCACCATTTTATTGCAGTAATTACAGTAAGTTATTGATAATATTTTTTGACAAGTTTCCCTGGGATTGTCCTGTGATGAACTGATAACTTGCCCAGACTGTACCCTGCAATCAGGTCGACCCAGCTCACAACTCTGAGCTGGATAAAGCAGTAAAGAAATAGATGGATAAATGGATCACGTTTGCTCCGTTAAGTGAGTTTGGTTACTAAACGTAATGCTTCAAATGAATATGATTCATAAGAATCACTTGACAGTGAAGGTGACATGTCTGTTTGAATCCATACTAAGACACAAAGCTCCAAAATCCCTCATCTGTCCAAAAACACATGGTAACATGAAGCGGTGACAGCGAACTTTCAAAATTTAATCATAATGCAAAATACTTTATGAGCTTCTCCACGATTATGTAACTCTCATCCAGCATCTAACCACCCGCACAGAAAAGCAGAGGGAGGTCTCTGTGATACCAGAGTTTGGCTTAATTTGACTAAAGTGGTCAAATTTATGCGCTTTAAATAATGAACATCAATTTGCATTACTTTTTCACTGAATGGCACAAGCACCGACAGACACATGGCTACAGAATGCTGGAGCAATTTGACATTTTTTCTGAAAGCAAAAAAAAAATATCTCTGTGAGGACTTCATTAAAATATTTTCAACAATTTTCAATAAAATTAGTATCTTCAGTATCAATTGTGACCACAGTAGATACATGTTTAAATGAACTGAACCGATTTGACACAGTGTTTAAATACAGAAAACCTGCACTCATCATTCATTCAAAACTGATCAAAGTTTTCTGTTGTTTTAAGTATATGCTTGACATATCTTTTTTCTAATGGCTTATCATACATTGGTTATATTAACGAATCTTAGAAATATAAAGCTATGATCTGGTCTGTCCATGCATATTTGTGCATCTTCCTATCGGTTCATTGTTGAGTTGGAGCGTTTTGCTCATTCCTTCATGGCTTTAGGCTCCAAAATGTGCCCTGAACCCTCGAGACTGTCCATGTGAGGATCAGACGGTGCCGTATAAACATATAGCAGGCTGAACACACTCCCTTTATTTCCAGGGTCCTGAATACATTCATGACCTGAGCCACTCACCCTGGAGTACCCACTTATCTTTCAACTTACCCGGGGTCACCCCTCAGTTCCCTTGCCCAAGGCGGTGTAACCCCCCTCCTTTGTCCCAGATCTCTCTCAGCAGGATGCAGCATTCTCCCTAACAACCAAGGAGTCCATTTGGGTTTGCTCCACTTACCACCAAAAATCTCTGACACAAACACTTCTAAGATACAGATGAATGCAAATATACTTTCATACTCCCCACCCCCCCCTTGCTTACACATGCGTGCAGAAAATTTCACTTGCAAACAAATACAGTCCCCGTCCACCCCCATGTCACGAGAGCAGCAAGTAGCACTGTGCTTGTATCGCCCTGTTGACATTTTCAAGCTAAAAGGACTGCTAATGCTTTCTGCTCTGCCTGCCATTTATTTAATGCTCCAAGGCACAGGGACTCTGCGCAAAGAAATGCCCTCTGGTACAACGCAGCGCACAAAAGCATAAACTAAAATGTGCATCTCTTTCTTCTTGGATTTTGCTGTATCTTCACTTTCATGCCCAGACACACTGACCAAACCCTGAAAACACAGAAAAATAATCATTCAAG
The DNA here is from genome assembly GCF_902148845.1 of Salarias fasciatus. Lineage (NCBI taxonomy): Eukaryota > Metazoa > Chordata > Actinopteri > Blenniiformes > Blenniidae > Salarias > Salarias fasciatus. Next base: position 7,569,204 of record NC_043746.1, on the reverse strand, counting down.
ACCCCACACACATTGCACACATTTTCCAACCAGTGGAGGGGCTTTGCACAGAGACCTCAAAGAAAGCATCCAATATGTCCCATTACTTTTGCATAGTCCAGCACACCCAAATAAACACATGAAATACTGCTCCTTGGGCAAGCTGATTCATCCACACACATGAGATGATGGAAAATAATAAAAGCTCAAAGAATTCCTACATTTACAGCCTCCCTTTTTCCCCCTCTGCCTCTACATTTGTTATTTGTCATGTATTCAGTCCGTCTCTTGAGCTCATTTCTATCGATCCGTCATCTGAGGTGAAAGTGTCAGTACTGAAAGTTGCACCAGGGCAACAAGAGTCCAAACACACGGCACTGAGCTTTCTAATTCAAAGCGATAAATGTGCTTTTGTGCTTCGACTGTCACAACAGGATAAACGTCTGCTTGTGAATACATGCCCACACACACACACACACACACACACACACACACACACACACACACACACACACACACACACACGCGCTCCTGCAGCTTTCCAAGGTTGCGATATCGGCTTTTGAAAGTGGTGGCTTGCATTGTGGCGCTGTCCAAGGTCCTGACCAGCTGATGTTGCAGAGGCGCTGTCCACAGTTCTGAAACTTGCTTTGACTTCTGCATGCTTCTTTGCCAAAAAATAATTCTGGCAGTGAATTGAAGATATTTGTGGAAAATGATTGAAGTTATGGTTCAAGTAAATATTTGAAACACATTAACTTCCACTTTTATTTTTAATTTTTATATACATTAGCCGTATTACAAAAGAAATAGCTTCTTGTGACTTAAGTTTGTTTTTTCTTAACTAACAACGGCACTCTATTTATAGCCAGAGAGTACATGTCTAAATAGGTGTTAGGTGAATACAGTGTGTTCAGTCATTGGAAATGATGCCAGTGTACATCACATCTGCTGGTGTCTGTCCGCTTTACGTTGGTAAAGCAAAGCATCTTTCACTCCCACTCTATGCACCTGTACATCTGATTGATGCTTTTCATTCGAAAATATGAAAAGCATCTTCATTTGTTTAATGCACATAAATCGAGTCACAGCATGTCCTTTTATGAACATATGCACTTAGGTATACACGTGAAGCAGACTTGATTTAGGGTCCTTTGATGGAAATGACATCCATCCGTTTAACTCCTCATGCAGTCGTGGAGGGATCGAGCCAATCCCAGCTGACTATAATGTAACACAGCTGAAATCAGTAGTTGAGGTGAGATGACAGGAACATAGATCCTTGAACTGAACTGAAATTTCAGTCTCACTGAGAGACATTTTCAAGGTATAATATTTGAAATAGAATTAAATTAGCTTTGGCCTGTTTTATACTTTCGAACAGATTTTTATTAGAATATTGGCAAATGATGGTGTTTATTTATATAGACTTCAGAAGGCCATGGAAATAAAAGAGTTATGATTTTCCATTAGCATCTTTTATCAAAAATTAATACAGGATTTAATGAACCCCATCAAGGCTTAACAGCCCAAGGTTATGGTGTTGTGTTTGTGGCAGTCGTCACACCTAGTAAGTGCAGGATGGCACAAGCATGCGTGATAAAAGTCTAAAGTTGCCTGCAAGTTTATCTATATGTAGGTCAATGCATCAAGGGCAAGGGTGTGCTATAGAGTCTATAGGGGATGTTATAAATGCCATACAGCTGGGTCAGGGACAGCATTTCCATGGTGGCGTCTGAGTCATGACGCTGGTGGCAGACCTACCGTTTAATGTGATTTCTCAGACTTCTCCGTACTTAGCAATGTGGGACACAGTTCAAACGCGGAGCTCAGACAGAATATATCTGGAAAACTGTGTGTGTGTGTGTGCACAAGTGTGCGCGTCTGTGAGAAAGGAGCTGTGTGTGTGTGTGAGTGCAGGCTGGCTGATGAAGTTTGTGTGCACACGGAGGCAATGTGTTTGTACGTGCGTGTCTGTGTGAGTGAGTGCACACGCTCACACTAAGTTGGGCGTAACGATGGATTCAAAGGGAGCCTTTGAAGTATTTTGATGTTCCCTGGCTGCTCTCTTGCCAGTTTCCTAAATAGGTCAGAGACTCTGCACTCTGCCTTCTGCACTGAGCGAGCTGAGCTGCAGCCTGCTAGAAAGAGTCAGAAAGGGCAAGAAAAGGAAAACAATCTACCTAACTTTACATTGCCTCAAATGAACTAAATCTCCAGCTGTCCTTTTACATTTTGGCTTTTATAGAAATTTTCACTTCATGTGTTTGTGTGACAGTTGCCAGGTACAGCTTTATGACATATATGTATGAGGACGAGAACAAGACAGAGAAAATATGGAAAACACCAGAGAAAGAGATAGAATGAGTCTGAGTGGGAGACAAACTAAAAGATTGGCATAGAATTCATTGCTGATGAGAGGGATGGCACAGATAGAGCAGGAGAGACATACAATGAGGGAGAGGTATGTGAGTGTGAGTGCTGGTGTGGTCCTGCAGGCCATCTGTCCATGGTGCTGTGTGAGTTCTGGCTTCATGCTGCTGGTTCCATGTAGGCCAGTCATTTGCATCTTCCAGCCTGCTGATTAATTTGGTATCTGGAGGAAGCCTTTTTCTCAGACATATCAACTCAGTCATGCCCATTCCAGAGCTGGCACGCACGCCTGCATTTACAAGGCGTGTACATGCATGTGCCCGGGTCCTAGCATGTGTAGCTCTTAATTCTGAGCTTGGAGCGGGTCTTGTTCCAGTGCCCACATGTGCCAGAGAAGATTCAACACAGTCTTTTGCGCCAGCCTTACATAGCGAACCACCTTGTGTGGCAGTAAAAAGGTATCGGGGTGGTCTAAAGTTAGAAATACAGAGCCGTCGTCCATTTGTCCTCCTTTTCACTCCCTCTTTTTCGCCTCTCCATACAATTGAGGCGGGCAGTCGCCAGACACACATGCAAGCTAGTGAGCACCTTCTGCTAACCATTCCCAGGGACCCTGTTAGCACCTCCTCCTTTCCTCCCTGCAATAGGAGGAATAAATCAGAGTGAGTGAGGTACTTGTTTTAGTTGCCAGTGGTGGCATGTCCAGGCCTTCCGGGGGGGCGGCGGGGTGGCGTGATTTATTGTCGAGTGGCATAAAGTGGAAAAAAATACCCCGCCATGGGACTAGGACTGACACCCCCACCAAATGTGATTTGCCTTCTGCTGGGCTGGACCATGTTAGCAAATAAGGCAGAACCCATCTCCTCCTCACTCCAACACACACATCCTTTTGCCTGGTTGAAATAGTGGGGACAAGCCAGAGGAAATCAAAGAGGGGGGCTGGCGTATGGGGGCAGGGAAGTATTTCTGTGTTGTGAAAAGCCAAATCCCCATTTCTCTTTGCTCCGCCCTGCTCATCGGTGGCCCACAGCCCCTAAAAATATATATAAATAAAGACTTCTCTTCTATCCTCCCTCCCTTTCCGTCCACAGCAGGACGTCTGGACCAGACCAGAAACCCTCGGACTCCCTCTGGGCCTTTGTGATCTCCTCTATGTCCCCACCACGGATAAAAGTCGTCTTACAACCTCACAGATGTTTGGCCAATTTTCCGACACTCAAGGCCCCGCACAGATGCACAGGTTTGTGTCGCAGTCAAAGGCACCATCACCCCCACACAGAGACGCGTAACACATGCAGCTCTGTGCACACATAACTAATGTGTCGCAGCTGCATATCAAAGTCTTTATGCATCCCTGCAGACTCCAAACATCATTACAAAGACACACTTTCAAATGCATCCACGTGCACACTCCTCCTTTGACACACACAATTGCTGCACTTTTTTTTTTTTTTTAACATGCACTGTTCTCTCTCTGCTAACACTTTTTTTTTTTCAGGCTGGCAAATTTCTGCAGAATAACCATGAGCTTAAATGGAACGAAGTCAAAACGAGACAGATGCCCTATCACATTTGAAGTATCGCCACCTGCTGTGTTTTGAAAAATGAGCGGCTATATTTGAAGCACGAGCGTCGGGTCCGCTACTCTCCACTGTTTATCTTAGTTGACTTCCCATGGGGGATTGTAATGCCTGTGTCAGTGGGCACACTAATAGAGATGTGTGAGGTTAAGACTATTGTATACATCAATGCCTGAGATCTGTACTCCACTATTATAGCCCTGTCACCTTCCTCCAGGGATTATACGGGTTTTAAATGGAAGACCGGCTCCTTACAATATAATACTGAGAGGTTTTAATCTAGACAAACAACACCTTCATATGAGGTATTACAACAGGCTGTCGTCCACAGATCTCACTCCTCGTACAGCGAGGTGTGGTGCCTGTGGAGGGCCTGCCACAGACCACATGAAGAGGATTAGTCAGAGGGAATCTACCTGCGAAATGTTAATGTGCGAAACCAAATGAAACTGTCTGAGTCTGAAATAGGGCGTAGACGTAGTGGTGGGGTTGAGAAGGTTACCTTCAAAATGTCATCTGTATCAGAATAGGGATTTCACTCCTAAAGATTGTGTGAGTAGTGTGACATTTTGTGCCTATTTAAGAGGAGTTTCAATCTCTCCCTGATATCCAAGCTTTGACTTTTAGCCGCGCTCGCAACAGAACTCATGAGACCACTGCCGCCAACTCCAGGTCAACATGGGCGGGTCAGATCTTTGTAGGGAAGGGGAGGGAGCGCGACAGGGCTTCTACCGGCACGCTATATTTCTCAGAAGAAGTCATGATCAAAATGAACAAGTTCGAAAATGTTAAATAATACACATTTCTCTAAAACACTTTTTTTTTTTAAAGCAAATTCACTTTTAAAGTTGGTTCATCGAGATTTCAGCTGAAAAGACACAGACATGATGACTTGAAAAGAGTTTGAAATACTTCAGTTCAGGTGTATTGAAGCTAATATGTGAACGTTATGAGTTAAATTATGATAAAAATTACCCCATCCATTGTATGGTCATGATCAAAGATGTTTGTAACTGTATCAGCAAAGGCAATCGTTTGTCTGAGGAAGCAGTTAGCAACAGTAGATTTTAAATTTATATTTATTTTTCATATAATATTATGAATTCTGGGTTTTAAATAAAGATTTCCTCTGAGATGCTTCACTTAACGAACTCGATCCTGGTAACCTCAAAGTCTCCCTGGCAGAGCTGTAAAATCAATGATGCATTTTTAATGTTTCACTCACTTTATGACTGGTATCTTTCTGCATATAGCTAAATTATGCAAACACGTGTTAACCTGTTAATGAATCCTCCATCATTCATGACACTGAAATTGTTGACATTTTTTTGCAGAGACTGGTGAGGGAGGAAAGCAGCGGAAGCTACCTCCAGTAAATCAGCTTCAGTTTTTACAGTATGACTTTCAGGAGGCTGATCAGGGGTTTAATTATGTTGGGAAGGTGATGCAGTTTGCAGGCCGAACTTTCACCCTTTGCAGAATACTTGATTGAAAAAGTAGAATTTCTAGAATGTGGTGAATACCCCATATCATGCTGTCTGACAGTCGTCCTCAATAATGTAAAGGATGTAGCAACAAGGGCGCATACATTTCTTCTACGCCGTGATGAATGTATCCCATTTGTAGGATGCGTGAAGCAATAAATAGGGAAATATGTGCAATATAGGGGAGTTTCACTTTATTCTCAATTCTATATATGGTGTGTCATATAGTGTCATAGTATTTATTATTGCTACTTCCTACAGATGTCTAAAATTTGTTGGTATTAAGAAGCCTGTTTAAAATCAAAAAGTTTAAAAATTTGCTTGGTGGTTTGGTGGGCCGGCTTAGAGCCTCTTGCAGGCCGGTTTTGGCCACATGGGCCTTATGTTCGACACCCCTGCTACAAAGGGTTCATTTTTGAGAGACTTCACTTTCACTGCCGCCCTATATGATGAACCTGTGACAGAGACGGACAGAACGATGGATCGGTGGCTTCACCTCTTCAAATGAACTCCTGCTGGAGCCTTATAGACTTTATAATTAAGTGAAACAAGAAACAATTAGTTTTTTATATGCAACAGTAATCATTCAGTGGTGGCAATATGATTCATCCACAAAATTACATCAAACAGTGTGATTAGGTACACATTCTGTATAACTGTCAAATGCAACACATGCATAATCTTCCAGTTTAATCATGTTCTTTGTTGTTTCCCTGTGGGTTTTTTTTTTCTTCTCTCATCCTCGTGGGTCAATGATGTGGCCACCCACGGCTGAGTCCCTCTGTTCAGACTACTTCCTGTAAAAAATGAAGTTTTTATCTTCCCTGCTTTGTGCTACTCATGTGGGAATCATTGAATGGTTGAGTTTCTTTCTATTTCATCGCGAGGTCTTGACCGCACGGCGTAAACCGCCTCGAAAGGACTTGTGTTTTGTTTTGACATTGACATAAATGAAAACCTAAATTGAATTGGCAGAAATTCAATGAGAATGAACAATTGGCATTTTCAGTCAAAGGGAGATTATGTAAGTATCCGATGCCATTTCACTCAGTTGACGCGGGTCAGGCATTAACCTCGGTTCCTTGGATTTAAAGATTTAAAGTTTTTCATTCGTAGCTCAAAGCCATTTCTTACAACTCGAGTGGCTGCACAGAGGTGAAGTACAGCTTCCTTTAACCCTGAGGCAAGGTGATTGTATTTGTTTGCTTTTTTTGTCCACGAGTGTGTATGTGTACGTGTGTGTGCGTGTGTGCGCTGGTGCAAGTTTGCGTGGCGAGCGCATGGTTTCTCGTCAGTTTCTGAAATAGCTTTCTGACCTTTCCGTGAAGTTTTTCCTCCTCTTTTGTGCTGTCAGCCATATTCTCTCCTAAATCGATGGCTGCTTCTCCTACTCGCCTCCTAACAGCCGCACATGTCTGACATTATGCATTAGTTATGTTTCGTAATGATGATCGTCTCAGTCTAAGCATCCTACCTCTGTACCTTACTCTGCCCTTTCATGTCGCCGTCTTTTTGTCTCTACAAGAATTTATTCATGGAGACATAGCAAATTAACCGAAAACCAAGTAGCTATGGCAAAGGCCTCCAAGTAGGTTAACAAGTTGAGGGAGAAAACACGGCAAACACAGCAGTCTTCATTTACATTTTCATTTAATTTTCCTCTGGCCTGTAGCACTGTGTACAGAATCAATCTTTCTAACTCCATTTCCAATATATTACTGAGAGACAGCAGGAAGAGAGGGGAGGTATTGATTGACTGAGTGTTCATTGTGTCTTCTCACAAAGTGCACACTTCATAAGAACAGCAATGAAATTGCTGTTTGTTTCCGCTTTCTGTGTCTTTATTTCATGTGAAAGAGTAATAATGGTTGTTTGATATGGCTGAGGTGTGGCAGTCAAAACACATCCATCTCTCCCGCTGCGCCACACATCCTGTCTTGTTTTGTGTTGACCCGGTAACCAGAGCTCTCACAAAACTGGCACCACTATTGTGTCGCCAATCGACATCGGCACCACTTCACGCAAAGGATATCTTCAGTTTTTTTTTTTTTTTTTTTTTTTTTTTTAATGCCATCTCTCTCAATCATTGAATAAGTCAGAAAAGGCCAGCTTTATCTCTGCTTAGCTGATTGTCTATACCCATAGTTTATCCATTCCACCCTCTCTACAGTGTTTTCTCCTTGGTGTGTGTATTAATAATAATGAACACTACAGGGACAAATGTTCTCGTGTGTCATTTAAACCATGCAGTCCTGAGACGATTTTAACAAGCCCGACAATCTGACTACCACCAGTGGTCTGGAAAAAAATCTAATGCAGACGTTTTCAGTGGTTTATGGAGGTATTGCGCATTTAAATAGCCTTTCCTCTTTAAATTTACAAATTATTTACATATTTCATTATTGCTGGCAAACAATAAGTGATTTGCTTAGCAAATCCCAAAGAATTAAATTATATCCTGAAAGCAGCAATTAAATCCAAGTCAATGAGCCATTGCATTGTTAATTGGCATACATTCATTTCCAACATTATATGCTGGTGTAATCAGATTTGATTAGAATCAATTGCCGTTGCCACACAGTACTGGTAAGACCCCGTGTGAGAAGGCTCCAAGTTCAAGTCCATGTTTAGATGGGTTTGAGTTTGTATGATATCTCAATGCACGTGCTAGAGGTTAATTAGTTAAATCGTTGACGTGTGTGATGCTGTGTGTGTGTCTGTTGAGCGTGTGCACTCATCAGGAATCGGCTCCGGCAGCTCGCAGCCTTGACTTGGTTGAAGCGATATAGTGGTTGGATTGATGCATGCATGTCTGAATTTTGTTGTAAGTACACGGAAGTTAAATTGCAGCAAATGTTTATCGTGGCAAGTTGAATAAATAGATGATGCAGGCTCTGGGGACGGCTGAGGAGGCAGCAGAGTGATTTCACCCACCCAACTTTTATTACCTCCAAGGCAAAACACAGCAAAGCAGAGGCCAAGCGAGTCAGTCATGTCGTCACAGGACTCAGCACTGAAGTAAGTAGGAGGAAAGACCTACACTATGTAGATTAAATATTTACTGTGGCACTAAATAATTTAAGTGACTTGACCTACTTTAGGCTTATGTATCTGACATTTTTATAAAAGTTAACAATTTGGCTCAAGGTCTTATTTTTGAAAGGAAATTTTATGTACAAGCTGTCAGGTTCATTTGTATTCAGCCATCAGCCGGAGCTGCGGAGTTCACTGCTGCCACTGATGTTTGCTGCCAGAGTTTGAGGTTGAAAATCTGTTAACTGAAAGCCTGACACTCATTCACACCTTCAGCTGGAAAAGTAGTGCGGATCCGCCTCAGGACAAGTCCTCCTCATACTCGCGGTATCTACTGTGATCCCAGTGATTTTCAGTGAGGAGCACACACTCCTAATGGAGGTGTATATTACACAGCCAGCTGTCTGTCTTGTGATTGATGGGAGGAGACATGCGCCATTTACTGGCCAAGCTGGAACTAGAAGGAATCTCCATCTTCTCTTTCAAAGCAGTCACAGGACGCGTCACAGAGAAAATTGGCCCATTTCCATGGGGGTGAAGCCCGCCGGATCCAGCACCGGTAACACGATATGCGCAAACAAGCACACACAGTGTTTATTTGCACATGGAATAGACCTACGAGTGCAGTAAATGAGAAGGCACCAAGAATCACACAATGGCTGAGGTGCATAAATTGGTATTTCAATACATTTTGAAATCAGGAGTTACAGGACTTATCCAGAACCATGAGCACTTTCACACGTCCACACATAGGAACACAAACGCTGTCTTGTAATTCTGTTCCAGTTTACACGTTTAGAAATAAATGTGCTGACGATGTCTGCCAATCAAAAGTTGCGAAGGGGCCACCCACTCAAGGAATCAAGTTTTTGCACTTGAAATCACATGTTGTGTCAGCCGGGCTGGGATCCACACATTTTTTTGTTTCCATCAGATGTAATGTTTTCAACGTGTCTCATCCAGCTTAAAAATGATAAACAAAACAAAGTACATGTAGTTTTGTCACAAAAGCAGTGATTTTATTTTGATATTGTATTTTAAATTTAACCTGTTTGTGTTACTACACAAGTTCTTATGATTTAAATGATATTATTTTATTTTCCTTACTTGATTTTCTTTTTGATGGTTGAATTTCCATTGTGTTCAGTCAGTAATTTGGTCTAAATGTGGAACTGCATCAAAAAAAAACAATACCAGCATTACAAATTATTGAAATGTTTTGCTTTTTTACCTTTTTAAGGTTTACTGAGAATTTAACTCTCAAAATTGGCACAATCAGATTTCATAGTAATTTTCCAGTGCACCGTACCATACAATAATTTCCAATCAATACAAAGACTTTTTGTAAGTAAATGATGTTAATGTCTTGTTGTGTTTCAAAAGAGGAGGAGATGTTCTTTTAATTTGACTGTAAAAGTGCTTAAGCAACAACGTAATGTAAACATATTATGTTAAAATTAAAATGCACAGTGCATGGAAACATAATTTATCACAGTTCAATCATTCATGTAGTGAATGTTAATTCTGGGCTCATGACACACTCAGTGTGTTGTGCAGCCGTAGTTCCAACACAAACAAATGAAAAAGCATCTCACAATCATAGCCACGCCAATAAAATATCATTTTTTGGGGGAAAACCTATTAAATAACTAGATAATACCTGCACTAATGTTTACTTAGAAGCCAATTAGGCCTGAGCGAGCATAGTGCAAATACATGTCTTTTCATATGTACATTTTGCACGCTGCCATGTGGACACATGTTTGCAGCCCCAGAAGTGGAACGTGTCCTGCTGGGCTGGAAGGTCAGAGAGGAAGTGTCGCCACTCATCTCGCCCTCCTTCACTCCCGCCGGGCAACCATTGATCGCTGTTTTCCTCCAAACACATTTGAAGATGATTGAGGCAGTTCTCTTCCACATTGAGAAGTTTTTCAGGAAACTGTGAGTACAAACAAACACACGCATTAAAAAAAAAAAAAAATGTTTTTTTTGACAATCAGGTCAGTACTGAGTCATCTTTTAGGTTGATTAAAACTTCAAACCAAATTTGTGGTTTAAGGCCAACAAATGTGATTTAGTCTGACTTCATATAAATTTAAAATACCTGAAAACAACTGTTCATGTTGCATTTTCCAAAAGGATTATCCATTAGCTGCCGCGCAGTTGCTTTCCAGAACAGAAAGCCAGAAGAGCCTGACCCTGTATATCACAATGATGAAACTCTGAACGGCGTTTCTTTACTGCAATGAGTCGAGGCAGAAGTTCAAGCCTCACTCCCACTCATCTCCTGCCTGTCTTACCCCTCTGCCTCGTCCAGGCTGCTGCCGATGAGCATTTTATCCTGAAAAACACGCAGACACACAGAAAAAGTGATTGACTTTGTGTAAATTTAAGTGTGATGCCTGGTAGCTGAGAGAGTGAAAAGATGAGATTTCAATACAGTCGCGATTAAATTACAACGGAGCAGGACGATTAACTGTTCATTTCAAACCAAAGCAGTGTGTAATCTTCCAGCACTCTTCCAAGCATGTAAGTTATTGATGACAAAGAGAATAATGGATTATAACAGACGCGACCCGAACACCCTCAGGACCGACCAATCAGTGGCTTTTATTGTTTTAAAGTTCAGATTGTGCCGTTACCAATATGAGCTGAGGTGTCTTCCAGGGCAAATACGGTCCTTCAGAACAAATCATCCCTTGAGCTTGCTCTAATGACTTTTAACACAACTAATAACCAACAGTGCGTCAGTTAATTAAATCACCATCTTGCTCTCTAATATGTCTGCTGTGTGTTTGAACAGAGTAAGTTTGTCCGTGTGACTGACGTACAACATGCTGCCATCCAGCCATTCGCGGAGCTCTTGTGAAAACAATGGGCTGTTCGGAGCCAGCCGTGACATCCCTGCCAGTCCAGAGGGACATGGGAGCCAAAGACAGATGCTGTCTCATCTCGGCTAATTTGATTTCTGGTGTGTGCCTGTTGCAGCTACATGAATTGCACATTAATTGAGACCATGCAAATAAGACAGGGCTTAATTTACTTAATTATATTTTTCGCCCCTCCTGACAGTATTTATTTTTTTTTCATCCTTCTCTTGCTTTTTAAGGTCAGTCAAATGGATCCGTCTTCTTGGCCATCCATTAATCAGCATCCTCTTTGAGTGTTTTTCTTTTCCTCTTCTTTTTCTTTTTCCCTTTTGAAGGCGATGTTTGATTTGTTTCTAGTCAAATTCCTATGTGGAACTGACTGTAAACATTTTTGGCATCTTACCCACTTACAACAGTCTGAGCTGACAAAGATGAAGTAAGGCAAGTGGATGTTAACACAGAGAGCCGCAGTCATTTACCTTTGAGAGACATCTTTTACTGTCATTGGCCCACTTGGCAGGGCATTTAATGTGACAATATAACAGTAGGGTTGGGGCAATGTTTCCCACAGCCATCTGCAGAAGGAAAACATGCTCCACTGTCTCAGTAGCCACGGCCAACATATCACAGAACTGAGCTGACCCGGTTTTTGATCCTGATGCTCAATTACTGACGGCATGCAGCCACAAACATCTGCGAAGCTGAGTTTACACTGTTTATTAGCTTACTTCTTACACATAGGTACAACTATTTTCATTTTGTGAATGGGATCTCGTCAGTTTTTGCAGTAAACATTTGCTGATGAGTTCATACATTGGAATAATTGGTTTCTGCTTGAGGAGTTGGATATAAATGTTACAGTAACATGATGTTATCTGTCCATGGCAACGGCTGCGTGCTCGCCATTGCCATTGATCGTAGCAGATTGTTTGGGTCTGTGTGTGGGGTTTCATTAGAGAACAACCAACAGCATCCACTCATGGCCTCACATTGTCAAGAGTTTCTGCCGTTTCAGTGTCAACGGACAAAATTTTTCCAAACGTGTGTAATTTTTCTGAAATGAAAAAACAAAAATGATGCGTTTTCACTTGAAATTTTGTTCCTAAGTGGGACATTTTGTTGATATAAAGTGTAAAGTGCTTTGGGTTCTGCTCAGGTGGTGGAAAAGTGCTTTACAATGGAAATATATTTCCCTTTTTTACATAGAGAACGTATGTAAAGCAGACATGCTGACTCATGCAACTTTAATGAAGATGTGAATGACATTATGTATAAATACAGATAAGACACAAAATGTCAGTGAGCATGGTTTGGAGAAACTTTCAGAGCCTTGTTCGCTTTTGCTCTAACAACACATTGTCTAAGTGCAGTGGGATTAGGAGTGATCTTTCACCCTGCATTAATCAAACTTGTATTCTTCTGAGAGCTCAGGTACGGCACAATAAGACGACGCCCGCAGTCCGCATATGCTCCCGGAGTTACTGCTGTTGTTTTGAAATCTCACCCTGCCTGAGTGAGAATTGTGTTTTACTCCGTTTGTTACAGTATGTGCCAGGAAATGGTAATACGGCTGACAAAAGTGTCAAAATAAATTATACATTTCTCCAAGACACACATACCATATCTGAATACATTATCACAACACAATCTTGACTATGATTCAGTGTATATTTCTGTCCTCGTGTACAGATTTAGGTGCCGCAGAGTATCTGTTTCGAGGAGGCACCTGCGGATAACCGCTATCTATTCCAAACATAATAACATGAAATAGCAGAGGCTGAACTCTGATCCAGGGGAAAGTTGAGGAATATCAAAAGCAATATCTCACAGAAGGCCACAGCTTCCATTCAGAAATATCTGTTTACTTATTCCCTCTCGTACACAGCGACTTCTGCGTATCAACAAGTGCTCGCTCTCCAAAAAAATAAAAATCAGGCATCTTGTGAGGCTCAACACACATTCCTGTATTGAACATGTCTGCAGCTTTATGAGCGAATGAGCTCATGCTTAGTTACATGAAAGAGTTACTCAAATGTAACCTCAATAGTACTATCAGGAACAAATGGCTTTTTACATAAAAAAGCAGGTCAGCTCATGTTATTTGGCAGCAATTATACAGCCTGTCATTTGGCCAAGTGTGTAGAATAAACACATCATTTCCCACCTATAGGGCCAGCGTGCTGCAGCCGCCCCCCCCTCCCTCAGCTTCTTCCACTTCTTTCCCCTTGAGTGAATCTGATAAAATTAATTGAAAAGAAAAGCAAGTAGCATCCTTAGGCAGTGTTATTGTTATTATTATAATTAGTAAATGTGGCATGGCCCACTGTCTCTGTGGCCTCTTAGCTCACGGGCTAAAGCCTCTAATGAGGTGGCAGTCATGTGGTGTCAGCTCCACTGTGAAAGAGCCGCGTAGACAAAGCTGAATATCTTTTGTTTCGGTGTGTATGTGCGTGCGCGCGTGCGTGCACGCATTTGTGAGTCCAGGCAAATTGGCATATCATGGGCAGAGCTGGAAAAGGGGCCCCTGACAGCATTCAGATGCGGTCAAGAATAAACAAGTAGGACACCATGGACCAGGAGCTCTTTAGTCAGCTAATGCATCAGCGAGATTTTTACTTCTGCTGCCACGCGTACATATTCTCCATGGCCATACGTTACCTTAGAATGACACCTATGAAACACAACAGCAGCAATCCTCTACGATTGTATTAATCTTCATATCAAGTCAACATTTACTGTCTGAGCACAAGTGAAAAATGAACTGTTTCCTCATTGGAAGGAAGGATAATTGTCTCGATCATCACATCGTTACATCGCCCAGGCATAAACATCTAAACATAAGTGAGCTTAAGATATACACTAAGCAGCTAACGGTTCATCTCATTAATCTTCTGCTTTGTGTTTTTCGCCCTTTTGGGAGAAGAGGTGGGACAGGAAATGTGTTACCTCTGCCGATGCTGTCGAGGAAAAGCAGTCTTCTAGTTAGTGCTGCAGTTTTCTTTTTCAAATTTTGCATCTCACTTTTTTTTTTTCTTCCTCACAACTCATCAAAACAAAAAGACGTTATTGTTGTGTGTTTGCCAGTTTGTTCTGGTGTTGCATCATGGTTTTACAAATCCGGGTTGTTTGTGCGAAGAGCAGATAAGGTTTTTTACTTTGTGGGGCAGTATTTTTACTCTTTTGCAGCATCCTTTCGTATCTATACCACTGATTGGAGCCATGGACCTTGTTATCACACACTGCAATGCATTTACAGTGCCAACTGCTTTGCACAGTATGTGTCCTCGCAACATATTTTCTGCTTTTTCCACAGTGAAATAATGGTGGTGGGAAATCATGCTTTCACATCTTGATCATCAGTAGTTAAGATTCCTCTCTAATCAAAGTGACTGTCTGCAACTTGTCACTTTTTTATTTACTGGACAGAGGTGAACTCGTGTTTTTTCGTATCTCTTTTTTCATCTGTAGTGTTGTTTTTCTTTGTATCAGGTAAGAAAAAGCCTTGTTCTAAGTCAAAATTGAAGAAACTGTAAAGTTTCCAGTTACAAACAAGATCTGGTCAATCTTTTAATTCCTGTGAATTCTTACCATTTCAAAGCACTGACATCCGTGCAGAATGTACTGGATTCCACTCATATGATCAAAATGGTTTATCATTATTTCAACAACCATCTTTGGGGTATGCAGTGAAAGTCAGCGCATGCACAGGTAGAACATGCAAACTCCACACAGAAAGGCTATTGGGATTCAAACAGGAGACATTCTTACATGATAACCCCCATACCACTGGGTATTAATTACTTCACCAGTAATATCTAGAAAACGACATCCTGCTGTGCCTTACACGTTCTCTTTATATGAACTATTATTAGAAAAAAAAATGTTTTATTATCATTTAAATGAATATGAAATATGTCAAATACTTCTTTCTATTTCCATTTAGTGTCAAAGTATCTGCAATAAGTTTAACAAAAGGACTGATTTAAAATGTACCACACTTAATTGTGTGAATATTCTCAGGCTAAATCACTTCATATTGCACCAGTTTAACAAGAGAAGAAAAAAAAAGAGAAAAGGTGAGATGATGGCTACTGCTAAATCGGTAATTAGCAGAAAGTCAAGTTCTTCTTCCTCCATTGTGATTCCATGAAATCACTGGCCCAACTGGATGTCAAAGTACTTGAAAAGATGAATCAGAATGTTCTTTTTCTTTTTTGTATTTATGTTTAAATGTGTTTATTTTGTACTACTGGATGTGGCTGTGGAGCAGTGGTGAGCTCTCGTGAAGGTTGAGTTTTGCATGCTCTCTTTGTGCATGTGGGGGTTTTCTTCAAAAACATCAACTTCATGCTCACTGCTGACTCTGAATACACTCGCCCATCTAGGTGTGACTGTATCTGATTGTCTTTTTTTCTTCCAAACATGCATTTTCCCCTGTTTCTGCAGAGTCAGGACATTTTTGAAAATTTCCAACTTTGGGAGCTGTTTTTTAAAAAAGTTGCGTTTTCATTGTCTCTGAGGACCTCAAACGGACACCCAAAACGCAACAAAAGTTTTCGTTTTCACTTGGAAAAAAAGGGGACTAAAACTCTTCCGTTGTGTTTCCATTCATCCTTATTACTGCGTTTTTCTTTCTTTATCAAATTCCGATTTGTTCGCTGCATCGCTCCCGTCCACCGACGTGTCCAGCTCCATGGCAACACATATCATTGTGACCTCCTAGAGTCTCTGAGCTCCATCAATTACAGGCAAACACAAAAGTGATTCCGTTTACAGAGCAAAATGAAGGGAAAGCAGTATTCCTGATTGGCTGTTGGGTCGCTCCTGATATTATTTTTAGTTCGTCTTGTGTCGAATGCACACAAATTTCAAAGTGCAGTCTATTTCTGTGAGTGTGCAATTTAGCTTGTTTTATGCAGAGTTTCAGAAAATCAGGCCTTGAGTTGAATGAACCAGTCTGGATATTTGTATGTATCCATTTTTATATGTGGTATCACCCTTCACAATAAATATCTTAACAGCTTTCTTTGATGATATAGTTCTGTGTCTATGTCTAGTAAATCCTCCTAATTTACCTTTTTTTTTCTGTCCACACACAATCATGTATCCCACAGCCATATCTTTTTTTTTTTTTTTGGAAATAGATGTCCATCTTAACTCCATTTAAACCCAGCATCCAGAGAAATCACTGTTTTCTAGCTTGAGGCAGTTGAACTTTGATGAAAATGTTACAGACTGGGCCTTTACAAATCGATACATCAGTCCTGTTGGTTGGACTTCTCATGAGAAGGGCAAGCTGGGACTGCAGAGTGCATGTGAAATTCACACCAATGTTAAATTACTTGTTCAACAAAGTTAAGCAAAGTGTGATAATGCTAATGAGGTAAATATACATCTGAGAGGAAAAACTTGTCTTCTCCAAACAAGATATTAAAGCGGCGCCATCTCACACCACGTCATTAGGCAGGGAAAAAACGAAAAGGTTGAATTTAGATATAACCTCCGGTCCTCCCAACTGAGATCACAAGGCGAGGTAAAGCAGGAGGCAGGTTGTTTCGGCCTGCGCTGAGACTGAAGCGCTATGATTCATGGGAGCGCGCAGCTGTCGAGGGCCTTGATTGGTGGACCGCCGCATCAGTCACATGACCCAAAGCGGAGCCCTTGTGGAGGGTTTTGTGTGAAGGTTGCCGCCATGCCGAAGTGCTTAGTTCCTCTGAGCCATCAGCTGGGAAAATTGCTGAGTAAAAATAAGTGGGGTGTGTACTTGTTTGCGCGCACACAGACACACACAGAGTGAAGTGAAGGGGGAGACTCAATTAAAAACCAGCTGTGCCCTATTCCTCCCTGAGCCTTCCAGCGTTCCTCCCCCCCCCCCCCCCCCCCCACACGCTCCCCCGTCTCATGTCTTACCCCCATCTCCTCCTCCTTCTCCTCCACTACCCGCTGCCACATGCCCCCCTGCTGCTCTGTAAGCTGCCTGTAAGCTTCAAGACTCATGCTGATGGATCTAATGCTCCTCAGCCCCCCCCCCCACCCCCCCATCAGAAAACACGCCACACACACGTGTGTGTGCGGACGCGATGAAACCCCACAAATACACTGTAAACGCTCATCTCCCACGAGCCGCCCCCCCACCCACCCTATGCCCACTTGATTTAATTTCAGCAGACACGCGTGCCAGCCCAGGCCAGCTTGCATCCTCCTCCACCGCTCTCTGTGATATACCTGTTAGTGCTTCACACCGGCGAGCCCCCCCCCAGCCCCCCAACAGCAGTGGCACTGGCAGCGCTGAGGGTGAGATGAAAGAGAAGAAAAATGGGAGGATGAAGCAGACACACAAAGTCAAAGCGTTATTTACTAAAGAGACAAACAAGCAGACAGACAGAGGGGGGGGGGGGGGGAAAGACTGCAGAAAAGCCCGAAAGCCCGTTAATGTGCTCTTAAATAACCAGCTTTATTTTGTGCAGTAAAGGTTAGTGTGTGCACAAATTGCCTAAAGATATTGTCTGCCTAATGCCCATTACTCTTAACACTGTCTGTGTTTCCCCCTCATCTTTGTTGTTGACTAGATGTTTCTCTTTTCATACCTTTTAAATTAATAGTAAACTTGTGTTTTATGTCACAGCAATAGTGAGAAAGGTACAGTTAGTATAGCTTAATAAAGGGAGTATCCAGAGGGCAGCATTAGTGCTTAGCCAGCTAATCAGTGGTAATTCTATAAGTTTAGGTCCTTTAATGAGCTAATTTGCATTTTGAGAATTAATCAAATTGATTATATAATTAACAGCGTAATGCGTCTTCTTCCCAGGAATGTACACACCCACAGCCCTCAAAGACAGGCTTTGTATTGAGAGTTAACCCTCGAGAACGCTGTTGTGATTGGCGTGATCCACAGTTTGTGCAGGAGGCATCTCATGGCACAAGGTTAAATGGAGCTCCTGACATTGTGCAGCCTGTAATGTTGGAGATAGCAGCGCGAGCACGACTCACAACTACAGAGCAGCAAGGATCAAGGACCCGTAAAGCATTGGTTATAAGCATTAGGGTGTGATAGCTCATAATGGCCCGGGCAAACATTGGCTCATGATAGAGAAAGGTCAGCTAACTCATCTGTATGTACGCCATCTGACTAGTCGCCTCAGGATTATTTTCCCCTCATTTGAGCAAGTTTCGATAAACACATTTGTGCAAGGGGCAGATTTTCATGATGATGCATCACTTTTAAGTGTTTTTAATCATGCCATGAGAACAGAGAGTTGATGGTGTCCAAAAGATTTCAGATTGTCCCGCAATCTCCAGGATGGAAATTTAAGAGTGCATCATGCTATCGTGGAGAATTTGCAGAAAACTGTGTGACAGCCTGTGGCCTCACTAAACCGAAAGAGAGATGAGAGGATTTCAGATACATATTTGGTTCGACTCCAGAGCAAAGAACAGGCAGCATTTTGAGCACATGCAAAAACAATTTGAATAGATTAGGTGAGGTTTATTTCATGCTTACTCAACAGCTGTCTGATTAATTACTTTTCTGTGTCTTTGGTGATTTCTGTCTGAATTATTGATTACAAATTCTGAGGTTGAGACGAGGGTTTCTGTTACTTATGTAATGTTACAGTGTTGAGGTTAATACCTAAAGCCAGCTGCGTGTTCATAAACCCTTTTTATATAAAGCTCAGTCTACAGACTGCTTTAAGCCTGTGCTCGGACCAGATTTGCACAAATTGATGTTGGCTTCTCGGATTTGGTTATCTGCTCCATGTGAAGTTGGTGTCAAATTACACACACAGGACCTACGTTGGCAGCTTCAGCAGCGATAAGAGGGAAGCCTTTAGAAGCAGAGAGACGTGGGCTTTTACGGCGGGAAACCCTAAATAGACGTGGACTGAAATGGCTTTTTCAGACAGAGGATGAAATGATGGGCTGCATAAAAGGCCACTTGAGTGCGGTACCACAGAATGTGAAAGAATAACATCGGAAAATAAGCATGATAGGTCCCTTTCACTGCAGCCAAATATCACTGAGAATAATCATGTCGATGAATATCGTCACCAAACATGATTGTGTGCATGCACCTGTGTGTTGTTTGTATGTGAGGATCACAGCTAAAACAGAGAGGGATGGTGGGAAAGCCAGGACTCGGAATACGATTATAAATAGTATTTGGTTCACATGAGTTTCATTTCAGCGTTATCCATAGAAAACCCTTGTCTGTAAGATATTATGTATAAATCCACTTCTTTGTGTGAATTACAAGGAAAAACAATATGCTCAACTCTGGCAGAAATAGAAAGGAGTATAAGAGGGAATGGAGGATTATCACAACTGGTCCTGCTTTATAGCTGGATAAGGCCCATAGGCAGCCCATAAGCTGGAGCTGGCGGCTGTCGAGTCTGAGTTTGATTTCAAACTGATGAGCTAAATGCCAGTCAGCCACCCGCGGTTGCAGCCCCTGGGTGATCTAATCTGGGTTTGTTCACTGGCCAGTTTCCACTTCTCACTGCCTAAGTGTTGGCCTGTAATACGACATATTAGGGCTAATCTCTAGGTGTGTCCATATGCAACGACTTAAGTGCAGATGGATAGAAAGGACTGATTTAATACCGCTGACATCATTACTTTTAAGTCCTCGCTAACACCCTGGGAATTCAGACGGGTAGGTGAGAGCCTGCCGCGGTCGAGTTCATATTTCCTGAATTATGCCAATCCTACCACTTATGTTTTGTGCATTACATTTCATGAATGGGCGAAAGGAAATACGTCTGGCTATGTTTCTGTACCTTAATGGTGTTATACACGGCTCATTGTCTTTGAGAAAACAAACCACTGTGGTGGACAGTTTAGGAAAGCTGTGGACATGCTGCACCTGCATGAATAAGAATGGCTACCATGAACTGAAGTCAATGCTGCTTTTTTTTTTTTTTTTTTTTTTTTAAGGTTATCACTTGGGGACTTTCGAATGGTTCAGCACACCATCCTGCCCTCATCTGCATTTTTCATCTCATACTGCACCTGTGTTACCCACTTGAGATCTAATGATCCCCTCCTCTTTCCTTCCACCCTTCAGTCTGGGTTTAACTAAGCCATCTGTGAATTCAAATCAATTTGAGGTAAATTTTACTTATCTTATAAGCTGACACTCTTATTTTCCCCGATCTCTATGTCATGGGCATGTAGTATAATGGATTGCCAAACTAAAATAGAAAATGAGAGCATGAAAAAATAAAAAAAAATGAAGCCAAAAGTGGGAGGTTTATGTCCCCTGCCAATCCCCAGTTATGCATAAAAATGCCTCTGAAATGAAATCTTTATCAAAAGAGCCACAAGGTTCTCCTTACAAGGTGTTTTCAAATAAGCAGGCGTTATTATCATACCTCCATTGGGAAATATGCATTTACAGCTTGGAGAGTGAGAGGCAATAGGCTAACTGTTAACAATGTTTTCCCTAGTTATGGTGCATAATTGCATGCTTCTGTTATTGCACCTTTCTATTGCCGCTAATACAGGGAAAGCCCATTAGGCAGTGCGCTAATGTGAACAGTAGCCCGCAGTGCAGTGGGTGCACTGTTTAAAAAGAGATGCTTGAGGACCACTGTAATGAGCGAGAGGCCTTATAAGGAGGGCACTAACACCCAAAGCGGACATGTTCAGTCTCTGAAAAATACACTGAGACTAAACTTTGCCTGTTAGGCGGTAAATACACGTGGCGATATTGCTGCGCTGCAGTCTATTTGACTTAATGAAACTGACCTTTAATTTCCCTCAAACGTGTAAGTAATCTTGTATCAATGTGCAGCGGGGTTTCTGAAAGTGACAAAACTCGGGGATGAATTTTAATTGCCGGCTATATATTTCAAGTAATGATATTAGGGTATCAGATTTACGCGTGTAATTATATCTTATTGTGAATCCTCCGTATTGATCACTGCATACTTAAACATTTCCAGTGGAATTGTTTAATGGCAGCCACAGCTGATCCCCGCTTGTCTTCTTGCAGGGATGCAGCTGCAGCCAGCAGCTCACAGTGGATTACGCGCTGATAATGACCATTGACTTGGTGCGGCCGTGAACGCGCGCTCTGCGAGCCTCGGTCATTGCTCCGTGGCGGTGTGTGCATCCTCGCTTCCCGGGTCGCTCGCCTTCCCCGGTGCAGCATTTCACCGATCCGCCGCGGCTCATGCCCGCCGTTTTTCTCCGCTTGGAAGAGGGACGCGGCTGAGACTGGGGACGTGCCGTTTGGCTCGCGCGCAGACTGCGTGCGTCCTGTTCTGGGGGTCCATCGCATGTCCGCTCCGCTCCTCTCCTCTCCTCTCCTCTCTCCCGCCGCCGCAGAATGGATTGCTCCGTTTGATACCCTCGATCTGGTGAGATGTTGAACTGGAGGCTCGCGCCTTGCCCTCTCCGTCAGCTCCTCGCGCCGCTCCGCACGCAGTAGCGACTCGCCACCGGACAGACAGCAAAGAAAAGTAATGCAATAAACAAGTGTCAAGTCGCGTCGGGCTGTTCGACAGGACGGAGGAAAAGTTCAAGTCGAAGAAGGAGGATTATGCAGTGAGTGCCGCACACAGCTGTGAACAGGTACGTTGTGTTTTATTCATCTTTTTTGTTTTTTTTTTTTCCTGAGTGATATACACCCCTGCGGAGCCTCCGCTGTTGTTGTTTACGCGCCGTCCTCTGTGGCCACAAACAGCACATGTGGAGGCTGCTGCACGCAGTCGGTCCTTGTGGACGGGGAGGGCAGCGTGCAGCGATGACATTGAGGTGCCTTTTGTCGGGAACAACATTTGAGCTCCTCGTGTGAGCCTGCTCCTGACTGGCACTGGTCACAGAGGGCTCCGTCAGCGTGCCTGCAGTGCCGTCCATGTGTCATCTGTCGTGCTGTCGAGGTTAATGGAACCTGGGCAGTAATGACCTTATATTAATCGCTGTGGAGTTTGTGGTTTGAGGGCTTTTTTTTTTTTTTTTTGGCACATTGCAGTCTTGCACGGCCGCACAGCTTCAACCATTCCCCGAGAAATTGTCGCTCTTCAATGTCTCCAAAGGGTCAAGGTGGATAGTTGAGATCCAGTGGAGATGAGGGACATGAGCTCAGCCCCTGTCCGACGCGTTTATTGCCACCGCAGCGCAGCATCCTCATTTCGCCTGCTCCCCTGCTCACTCCCGCATGGGAAAGTGCGGGTGTCCTTCAAACAGGACGCGAGCACTTCATCATTACCATGATGGTGCGACAGGCGCGCTTTAATTGGCTGCTTGACCTGTCATTATCGCTCGTCCGCCCTCACCAGGACAGCTTTGCGTCTCCGCGGTGAGTCCGCCTGGACATCCACCGCCTAATCCTGCTTCACAAGTCATCTGAAGCACTGCTGCTTTACTGAACTTTACATTTTATGCAGTATTAAATTAAATTCCTACTGCATCCACTTACTTTTATGATGCGTAATTTTAAACTTAGGACTGAAGAGATGGATGCAATCTCTTGATTTGTGTGTGTGTGTGTGTGTGTGTGTGTGTGTGTGTGTGTGTGTGTCACACAGAGGCTGAAAGTCACACACCAGCTGTCCTCCCTCCGGCCACAGCTGAACATAGCACTGCAGGACACAGTTCACTCAGGAATGAATATGCATCGAGAAACGCCTCCAGTTACGGATTTATAGAAATGCACAAAGTTTAGGAATGCATGAGACAAACTTTTGGAGTCGGATGTGTGTCAAGTAGAGTGTCAAGGGACGAGGCCCACACACCAGCTGTAGATCCCAGAGCCTGGCAGTCATCAGCACCTTATGACATGAAAACACACACAAACACACAGATGCCACTGAGATCTTGATGATGATGCACCCTGCTGAGATTCACACTTCAATCCAACCGTACAGTTTCTCTCTGTGGCCCTTCTATCTCCTCCTCCACCTTTAGCTCTCTTTAAGCCCGCCTGTGTCTGTGTGATCTCCACCGCTCTTTGATCTTTCTCTGGCTTTCTGTGCCTCTGTCTTGAGCTTTTGACGGGGGCATATAAATCAAAAAGAAAAGGAAAGCTCACAGATTTGCGTGCAGATCTTCGCCGAGACTCTTAAATGCATGCACATAGAAGCCGGAGCACATGTTCCTCTACTTCAGCCATATGCCTGCTTTACTCACGCTGACAAAGTGCACAAAGTCAGCTGTCCTCCGCGGTGCTTCACCTGCCAGGTGTAATCATTATGACCTGTGCGCCGTGTTTGTGTCTGCTTATGTGTGGCAAGTCTCGGTCTTAAGTGCTAATAGGAGCTCACAGTGGACAGCAGCAGGCTGTGTCAGTCGCAATCTCCAGACAAGCCCTCAGGGTGTCCTATTTGGCATGACACACACACACACTCACACACACAATTGGCCTTGAGATGTCGAGACTTGACTCGAGGGTCTGAGCTCCACAGGTTCTCTTAAGTACATGTCCTTGCTGAACCTCCACAACTAATCAACAGGATTAAACATTCTTTTTTTTTTTTTTTTTTTTTTAACCATGGAGATATAGAGATTTATATGTTGTATACATTTTTCCCTGAAAATATTCTCTGAGAATATTTCTTAATCCGGACATGAACATGATTAGAGAGCGAAAATCTGTGCGATCATCTGTCAGTTTTTTTTTTTTTTTTCTCTCTGCCTTCCTCTATGTGGGTTACATATTTATACATACACTTTACTGCAACACCTGTGAGGCCTGGAAAGAGGAGCATCAATCTTCATTAGACTAAAATGATGCTGGGCTTTGTTGAATAAATAACCAGTACTGAGCGTGTGTGTGTGTATGTGTATGTGTGTGCGTGTGCGCGCACACACACTCATGTAGGCGTGTTGAGCTCTGTGGCCATCTCTGACCTGGCTGACAGATGACTGCAGTGATTTCCAGGGTTCAGCAGATTAGGGGATTAAAGACGGAAGGCTTCACACAATAACCCTAATGCATGTGCGCGTCGCCAAGCGCATGCACATCACACAAACCCACACTTGCATCTTTTTTTTTCTGACTAGTTCAGAGGTGAATGATAGCAGCACGACCCGGTTGTTCTGTGTTTTGTGTAAGACTGCATTAGGAAACCTCAAGGGTCCAATTTCACTAATGCCATTTTCACACCACAGGCCTGGCCTGTTTTGGTACAGACAGCCCCACTAATATATTTTGTCCTCCTCAACCAATTCAGAACCCACTCATTGTCAGAAAATCAAGCTACCTTGTGGGCTGAATGTTTGTGACTAGGCCAGTGCAATTTTGCCACCGATTTGCAGCCAAGAAGTCCTTTTCAGACGCAAACTAGGCACCGCTGTGCTCATTGTTTTAGATTCTGTCAACTCGCGCTGCATTGCAGCATGTTAATTGATGTCATAACAGAAAAACTGCTTATATGTCTCTCAGGTGTAATTACCTGAGAGCAGTAAAGTGCCACTTGTTTGAAGGCTTTGTATGATTTCATGTGCTGACTGACTGGCTTGGTTTTGGAAACAGCCATTTGCCGTGTGGTGTTAACATTTTTCTCTAACCGAACATTTCAACCACAGGGTGTAATACAGTATGCTGGGCATCGTTGCTACTGACAGGGCGACCATCACAACATTATGAAGGTTCAAAATAACCTAAATCTTTCAAATTTAGCCCCTTGGGCCAAGTTTAGATTTATTTATTTTTTCCACAAGAGGTGTGAGTGGGAATAAAAGAAGCAATCATCCCCCCGCAGATGAACACACCTGTCGCTTAAAGCATGCTTTGTTATTGCGTTTTTATGTCTATTTCCCAAGCTGGTCTTAAACACTTCATCACTAAACAAAGATGAGGGCATGATTGTTATATTTTCAGGTGAAATTATTCTTTTAAAGCCCAGCAAACACTGTTTTTCCAAAGGTACATTAGCCCTTCGGACTTTATCATTTGGGACAGAACAGGATTGGTAGTAATGGAGGCTGAAACAACCTCTTGTCACTGCTGATTAACTAAGAACACTGACCTTTAGAGAGAGGAGAGGAGAGGTGGGTGAATATGATGTTCCCTGTGCCAGAATATGGAGGGAGGCCGATATTGTTTATACTCCTGTTGTAATTGTCAGGACATGAAGGTAAATAGAAAATACTAGGCTCGGTGGCATACCTCTATTATAGGCGGCTCTGCCTGCCCTACCACCCTCTCAGCTATTTCACAAGCTCAGGGCTTTTTGAGCTAGATATATAATCAACACAGTGTCATAAATCCACATCCAGATTTAAAAAAAAAAAAGCTGCGGGAATGGTTTCAATGCTATGATGCTGCCCTGATTGGCCTTTGTGTTGTAGATTTTCAGTAGCGTGACATCCACCGGTGTCCGTGAGGTTTTTATGAGCCTGGACCGACTCAGTTCAACCAGCAGAGCTTTGGTTACTGTCCTCCTCTACAGCCCGATTGTCTGCCTCGCTCTCGGTTTGATTCGTCCACGCCACACCGTCGTCCCCGTGTCATGTTTCACTATTTCAACTCTGAACATTAATTGTGCTCCTTTGGGGAACTTTCCGAGGCATATGTAGGAATGGCATGCTGTGGTTTTTTGAGAGGCTAAAATTACAAAGACTGGCTGATGAAGGAGCAAATTATCTTATTTGCACTAATTGATTAATTGGTGGGTAAATGAGTAGAAACCACAGAGCTTGAAAGAAACAGTAGACGGAATATCCCGTGGCTTTCTTGAGAGATATTTTAAGGCTTAGGTTTTTACAAATGGGAAACTGAAATGGTGATTTATTTTTTTTCCCCATGAGTGGTTACAGGATTAAATTTAAGCAGATTTGAAATGTTTACAGGTGACAAATCAACAAATGCAGCCAGACGTGCTTGTTTAAACCATTTGTACAGTGAGTTGTCACTGTGCGAGCCTCCTGGTTTGTGTTATGCGGTGTGAGAGTGTAGAGGTTGGTGGTGGTCGGAGGGGCCGCAGCCTCGCCCCCGTCGGCCCACCCCAGGGTTGCTTTGGCTACATATGCAGCTCACCACCATCGAGTATGGAGTGAGTGAATAATGCAGGTGTAAACAACCTTGAGTTCCCTGATAAAAAAGATGCTATATAAAACCGCTGCATTATTACCCATCCATCCATCCGTCCATCCATCCATCCATCCATCCAACACGAGGTTGCTACGAAGTAGCTCCAGTCGCTGACACAGAGACAGATACATACATAGAAATACATAAATATTGGCCTCATACTTTGTTCGAGTTGGTCTTTAAATCCAAACATGACTGATCATTCCCCATATTGCCCTCTCAGAGTCATCGATTAGCTTAACAAGCATGTGTTAAACCATCGAGGGAAGGTTCGAACCTGCAAGAGGTTCCTTGTGAGAGGAGAAGGGTAAGGGTGAATCCCAATTCTCTGCTTAATCCTCAATCTTACTCCTCATTCCTCAAAATGCGCGCTCCCGTGAAGTTAAGTGCTGTCCCATTCCTTAACAAGTTGAGGAAAGGAGCGAGACTAAGGAGCGTTATCTCCCTTAATTTTGAGATTCTACGAGACCTACCTTGGAGTTAAGGATAATCCAGAATGCTTGTTAAATTGTTCGTTTTGCTGTTATTTTATTAATCAAAAATCTTGTATATTACTTTGGGAGTAATTGTATTAAGTTTCTATCACAGATAATATTTACAAAGGCTATTAGAAAGAAATCAAGAAAATTCATTTGAATGCATTTATTAACAAGGTCACACATGCAAAATGTTAAACATTCCTAATGCAGGCCACATTACTTACAGTTATGAAGGACGTTGTTATGGATCATTGGCCTAAATTATTACAAAATTATTGCGGAGAGAGAAAAAAAAAAACAGCGCTCCACGCGTGTGCGCTCTCTCTCTCCTTCGGACGGTCCAAAGAAGCGTCGCGTGAGCCCCGAGCACCCTCCCGACGGTCCGAACCCCCCCCCCCCCCCCCCCCCCCCCAAACTTTTTTCCTGCAGGAAACACTGCACTTCTAGCTTTCTTCTACCCTCTTGCGCAGTGCTGCCCCCTGTGGTCCAAGGACGTAACTGTCTTTAAGGGTTGTCCCATTTCCAAGTGACATTACATTCCTTAACACTTGTTTTGACGAGGCACTTAATTTGAGATTGAGGATCAAGGTTGAGGAGTGAGGATTAAGCCGAGAGTTGGGATTGGGCCTAACTCTTATTCAGTTGTATCTTCCTTAAAAAATTCAAACCTATCATTTTTGCATCGTTATATGAGAGGTCATGATAAATGGCCCTGCCTGTCCCTACTTATAATTATGTTTCTGAATTTCAAAAGATCAGTGCTACTACTCACAAAGACTCATGGTTATTTCTTGATTGGAGCAGTTATAGAAATACCGAGTGAAAAAAGGAAATTAGCATTGAGACCTAATCTTATGCAAGTCCTTCAGATAAACAAATGAGACTTACATAATATAATACATAATAGTTTAAGATTTACTGACGTCGTAGTTCAATGTGGGTTTTCTGTGATTTTTATTTTTTTTCCTTCAGCATAAATAGATTCTGAAAGCTCATCGCCCATCTGTCCCTTGCACATTTCCTTGCGACCTTCGCGGCCTATGTATTATTTTTTGAGGGGTTTTGTGTGGCTCAGACTGCTGTTGCTCACTGTGGTGTGATGAGTGTATGCATGTGTGTGTTTGTGTGTGCATGCCGTGTGACACCCGGCATTAGCTGTGCTTTTGAGAAAGTGACGCTTGTGGAGAGCAGCCTTCACGTTGGATTACCACGCCCATGGATCCTGTGGGTTTTTTATGTTGGAAGTGGGACGATATTTACTATATCTGTCTGACAGCTGACGGACTGGTTTTAACTCATCCTCCTCGCCGGCTCATGGCACTTTGCGATGAGCTCCTTGGTTGCATTGAAGTCGTGCACGAATAAAGTGTCCAACTCATGGGGTGTAATTGTTCTTGTGTCTGTTGTTGATAACAAGCGTCAAGTCGTTCAGCATGGGCCACACTGTGTGAGGCCCCCTAATTTTAGGTTATGATAGGGGGTGAAATTTCACTCCACCTGAAACAAAAAACTAGTGACAGTGCAATGAATGAACTCATCATTCAGTGGGTGCTCAGTGTTCATGTTGATGTGTCAGAACAAAAGAAGCCTGCCAGTCATCTGTCAATGGAAGTGACACATGCAGCACCATGTGTAAAACCTGCCCAAAGATCTCACTGTAAAGTTACTTCTCTTCAACCCGACACGCATTTAACACATGCAAACTCTGCAGTGACCACTGCCAAGCATGAATGTATCAAACAGACTTTTTCTGGCTGACAGTTCAAAGGAGCCTTGTGCAGAACGTATCAGACCTCCTTCATCTTTTGGTCCTAGTTAAAGAGTGCCAGCTTTTTCTTTTTAAACCATACCCCATCAGCGCAGAAGCGGTAAGTAGTCTCCTTTTAAAAATTACAAATTCCTCTTCTTCTGTCTCCTGAGGAATGCAGTGAAAAGTGAACTTGTCCTCTTATGCCCTTAAGAGGAAGGTGCAGCCGGTGAGTCATTCTCAAAGATACTGCCGAGTCATCGCTCAGACTTACAAACCCCATCAAGGTCTGACCCCTTTTGCTCATTTGGACGGCAAGTGTAGTTTAAGCAATCACTGATGATGCCTGAGGATCTATTGTACCATTGAACTTGCTTAATACCCTCTGTCCTGAGTACACTCGAGAGTGGTGCGGGTGATACAAGTGTCTGCTGCAGCCGTGACTCAAAGATATATCAGCTAATGGCCACATCCAAGCACATATGCAGTCAGGCGCACACACATGCACACACAGTCTTTATTTCAGCAGGGAAATACGGTGGCTTTTCCATTTACAGCGCTCTCCACCCTTGATTTGTTGGATCATTGAATTCCATGCCTTTCACAGCCAATGGAATAACCACAAACTCTCAGTGGCAGCCAATGAAATCTGAAAATTTAGTGTACCTTATATCCCTCTGTTGCTTATCTGCTTTCTCCTTCTCTCCGTCTCTCTTCCTAAGCAGATATGTCTAGTTACAGTCTAAAATGGCCTTGTGAAGGAGGACGGGAGTTAAGATGGCATCCCCAGAGACTTTTCAGTGCAGTAATTTAATAAACTGTGATATTTTCCCACTCCACAAGGGAAGGGGAATAGACTCGGAAAAGTAATGAAACTCAGCTGTTGAATTTTTAATATTGAAGAATCAATTTCATGTTCCCGAACATAACCAAGTAAAAGGGTCCTTTCTGTTGCCTTGCATTGTAACATACACAGTCCAGGAGCGACTTCTGGCTCATCTCCCTGTTTTCTTTGTAGGAAAATATTTGCACAGCAGCATCATCTGGTTTTCACTCATTTTTTTGTTTGTAGAGTGGCTACATGTAGATGGTGTCCTAACCAAGGTCAAAACATGGAGAGGGAGCTACTTCACAGGTCTTTTATCAGCACAAAAATATGAGCACACAGAGCATAATTCATATTAAATTTGGGCTTCACTGAATTCACAAAGGCAGGTTTTCTGAAATTCTAGTTTCAAGCTTTACTCGGTCTCTCCTGCTGTTCGAGGGTCATACTTGTACCATCCGTCCATTAAGGGCTACAAAAGCTGGAAACTCTCCCAGCCATGAGAAGAAAAAAAAAACACATGTTGCCTAATAATAGAGTTGGACGATCTTGCCTTTAATAAGATTGTCCGATTGGCACCCGCTGCACCATCAGGAGGGAGTGTATTCAGGGTTGAATTAGGGGTAATTTAACCCCTAATTTATACTGGGCATGGCTGCAAGAGAAATTAAGGGTTAGCTGTTAATTTGCTACAACCACTTGTGGCATCGCCAAGGGAGGAAGAAAAAAAACAAAAACATTTGTTCATGATTGGCTGTGATCGCCAATGCCCAATCAGATAGTGAACAAGTCACTTGTACCTGGCACTGGGCTAACAGACCTCGACAACCAGACAAACAATGTCTCACCTGCTGATAATTTATCCACTCATGTTGCTGGCCTTAGCCAAAACAGTTTGCCTCTTTTCTCATGTAAAACCATAGATTTTAGCAATCTGAAAAACTTAATCATGCAAAAGATAGAAAAAAATCCTCCTCAAACAGAGATTAATGATTCATTAAATCTCTTAAAATGAAGCAAAATCTGAAAAAGACCTTCTAACTCTGTCAATTTTTTAAAGCAGACTAAGCTTTGTAATAAAATCATCGAAACATTTCAAGAATCACTTTTAGCTGTAGTGCTTTTACAAATGTTTACAGACGTGCGAAAGATCTAAAAAGGCTTTGTTGATGTTTTTCAGTGGAGATATTAGCTTTTGATACTTCATGTAACTTCTCACAGTGACTGCAGAGTCGAAGCAAAAGCAGTCGTGTGCTTTTAGCGACTCCCAACATGTTTTAATGAGGCATCTTCAGCACTTTCTGTTGGACTTAACTGAAGCAGTTTCGATCCTGGACAGGCTTTTAGAGTATCCATCTGCTCTTCCAAGTCATAACACTTGTTTTCCTCGTTGCAGCCGCGGCTAAAGCAGCTGAAGGCCATCTTGTTTTCTGTCCTGGTTTGCTCTTTAAATTTAATTTACACTATCATTCTCAGTCACTTTTTTTTAATGCCTTCTTTTTTTTTTTTTGAAGTAGTTTTGACCTTAACAGTCTTCCGTAATATTCAGTTGAGAATGACAACTGGTATTTGATAATTAATCCAGATTCCTCCGTTTCACAGCTCTGTCGAGGCGGATGGCTGTTTGTTTACTGCAGATATGCAATGACACTCCTCTTACCCTGACTCCACCGAGAGAGAGAGGGAGACAGAGATGGAGAGAGAGAGAGAGAGAGAGAGAGAGAGAAAGAGAGAGAGAGGGGTCAGGTGATGATTTATGACCGCGATGCTGCATTCCAGCACAGGATGATTAATCTCTTCTGGGAACACTTCACAAGTACAAGTTTAACCTACCTCGGCCTTGCACATGCATGTACGCACACACACACTCCCAGCGAGTTGCTCACACAACATCACAAACACACACGAGTGTAAGCACACGCATGCTCTGCGTGCCTGACAAGCGGGACATAAACGGAGGGCCAGAGTGCATGTAGGTGCTTTTGTATGCGTTCCGTGTGCAACCGCTCGTGCTCCTCTGCGTCCCCCCCTCACTCTCTGCATACGCACGTCGGCGACTACCCCTCCCCTCCCCCTCCCACACATACATGCACGCGTCCCCTCCTTTAATGTCCCTCGCTCGTCCTATCTTTCTTTCCTCCTCTCCTCATTGGCCTCTGTGGCGCAGTGTCTCACATTCGCCCCTCTCCTCGTTCGCCCCGTCCATTCATCACGAACAGTCACAGACGCTCACGTCGGGAGAAAGAGAGTGAGGGAGAAGGAGGCGAGGGAGCTTGAGAGAGCTTCTGTATAAGGCCATTTGGCGCCGGTACCGGGGAGCATAAGGCTATAGGATTAGTGCAGCTAGGTGCTAAAAGCTTCAATGTCTTAATAAGCACAGAGAAAGGCAGGACTGGCCGTATCGGTGTGATGCAGCTGTGTCTGCGTGCGGAGGTGTGCACATTCAGGTGGTTCGCCCAGGTACAAATACTCCTTGGTAGTCCTATAGGCCGACACATTGAGAGGATAAGTGTAAATACCACAGCCAGCATCTGAAGCTCTATTACTTGAGCACACTTCAACAAATTGTTCCACAGTTACACTCATTGAAACACAGAGGGTGGTTGAATACATCTTTATTGTAATGAAGTCATTTATTGTAATGGAGAGCATTTACAGTCAACTGTGGCTTAGATTTTTATGCGTGCGTCGCCCCTGCCGCCCCGTCTTTGTGCGCGGCCGGCCCTTTTTGTCAGAGATCCTCTGCGTCTCCGCAGTGTCCGTCCACAGCCTGTGAGCACAGTGACCTCTCCCCTGAGAAGGAGATTGTTTTTTAATGGAGGTGCGGATTTGCAGTGATTAAGTTTTTTTTTTTTTAAAGAAATCATGCAATTAAATGTTTTCAGCGAGACCTCGAGCCGGCTGGCGTATCGAGCGTGATTTATCAGGATGAGACGAGCAAAGGCAAAAAAAAAAAGACTCAGGATGAAATGACCACCGGACGGCAAAGTGATTGATAACATGAAATTAAAACAGGTTATGGTCCGTTTAAAAGACGGAGTGTGAGTCAGGTTTGTTATTAAATGTATCATTTTATGAGGCAGTCATCTTTATATCAGAGAGCCACACAGCTTCTAACTCCAGCATCTCTTCACTGTTTAATGTCTATATGAAACCTTATGTATGCTGAGCCATAAAACTCCTTCCTTCGTGTTGTAAAACACTCATCAAGTGCTAATTTATTGTATGTTTACCTTCAGTGTCATGTCTCGTATGTTGTGAAATCTTTGTTTGTCAGTGGTTTCAACAGGTGTGCATTAGACTGCAGCTTACATTAAAGTACAAATCAATTTCTTTAATACATAAATGAGTGCTGCAATCTATTGCTGTCTCTCTGGACGAGTGTTTACAGTAGTTGGGGAGCTGGTTACCTTTCTGAGTGGTGCAGATATGTAGCCTTTCACCGGGTAAGTTTTCATTCAGTTATTCATCGTTCTTTTACTTTTCATACTGCCAGCCATAAATAAAACACATTTGCTGTTAGAGAAATCCAACAGCTGCCACGTTTGCATCATTATCCATAAATCTCATGTGTGTGTGTGTTAGGATGTAATATTGATTGACAGACTGTCACTACCAGTCATAATAAAATGGATAAAGCAAAATAACACAAAAAATAGTGCAACATGTAAATATATATTGAATGGCTGTTGTTTGATTTTATCTTCACTGGGTGAAGGTCACCGGCACACACTCAGATCGCAGCAGTCTGGAGAACGTCAGAGAATGCAACTTCATTGTTTCATCTCAACAATTTCACTTAATGCTGAATATTTCCTCTTCATTTTTTATTTTTGATTTTCAGTCTTATATGTTGTCTTTTATTGACAAATTTAGGTTATTTATTTATCCACGTCTCACTTTATAATTATACAAAATGAAATAAAAAGGTAAACCACATACGTTTGTTTTTCCAATATGGCCTCCATATGTTATTGCATAAACTATACAGGGTCATTTCATAAACTAAAAACTACACCTAACATTCACCGAGTGGTCTTTTTATTACTCGGCTGCATTCATATATCTTCTACTGCCTGCATCTTTATTGCCAGCAGCTGCCACTACATTGCAGCCTATTTCATTTACTAATGGTTATCTTTATTATCATTTCTACAACACACTGGCCATTTAAACATGCATTTAATCATCTTTACTTTAATGTCACATATGGCCTTATATTGAAAATGTGCTATGCCGTGACTCCATTCATGCCGTTCCCCTGAGAGACGTTTGCTTTTGTGCATTAAGAGTAATATGAGTGGATTTGTGATTGAATAAGACAACTGCTTTGAATGTAGCCAGGAATAGAAAAGTACTATAAAAAATACATATCTGACAACACAGATAGATTAGCCTCTATGCACTACATTTGTTTGCATATAGCTCATGAGACAAGCATGGCGGTGGAGGATTAGCGCCAGTTGGCCAAAGAAAAGTAGAATTCGGTAAGTCATATATAGCATAAACAGACACTTACACACGCTGATGTGCATATAGCCCCGGCTCCTCGGGTGTTAATCCTTTATCTAGCAGCAGCTCAGTTCACGGCATAGTCTATTATCAAATGCAAAGATTGGGCAGAGCAAAGGAAGCACTGTGCGAGGGGAATGAAGCCAAGTAATGTAATCCTTTGTGAGAGTGCCGTGGAACCATCCAGCCCCACTCCATCTCCTCAGCAGCCGCAGAATAGATGAATGTCCTGCACGA
Source organism: Salarias fasciatus (assembly GCF_902148845.1). Classification (NCBI taxonomy): domain Eukaryota; kingdom Metazoa; phylum Chordata; class Actinopteri; order Blenniiformes; family Blenniidae; genus Salarias; species Salarias fasciatus. Next base: position 7,535,047 of record NC_043746.1, on the reverse strand, counting down.
TTATAATCTCAGAAGACACAGGTTACACACACACACACACACACACTGATGACCCATGCTATGTTCACATTTGATGTAGTTCTACTTCATTCCTGCTGATAGAAGACGTGATGAGTGGACAGGATGATGATGATGATTGCACTTCACTACGTGTGTGTGTGTGTGTGTGTGTTACTTTAAACTCCTGCGCTGCTCTTAAGGTTAATTCCTCGGCCTCTAATTGAGACCAGGTGTCGCGGAGGCTGGAGAGTATTTTTTTGGTTCGTGTAAGTGTCGGGGCTTGATGGGCTCACAGCGGGGCGTGACGTTGTGTACTACTACAATGAACGCACTCCACGTTTCAGTGTATATTTAGAAAGAGCAGCCTGGCATTCAGGCCCACTTAGCTGTCCTCTTCACACCGCTGTCACTCAGCATTGATTTAAGAATATCCCTGTAATTGAGGAGGGAGGCCCGATAAGGACGGGGGACCGCTCTGGGAGCAGCGGCTTTGATTCATACAGTGGAGTTATTTGGATCTTAGAACACCAACTTGGCGCTTTTGAAGCATGCCGCACGATGTCCTCAACGGGAATTTACCTCTGCTTGATTAAGAATGTATTTACAGCGTTTTTAAGAGCTTGCACACTTTCATCTAACTGCGGATTTATTTCATTTGAGTTTAAGGTGAGTAAACTGAATGTAATTAGCAGTTTACAGCCATCTATATCCACTTGAACTGATTTACTTATGCCTGAATTTCAGATTATTTTAGGTCAACTTAACACTAAAGACATAACATTTCTGACTTTGATCTGTTATTTTACTGAAAGTCTTCATTATATATTTATGTACATAGGTGTGAATTAAATAATTCATAATTGGATTCAATACTTAAAGAAAGCGTTTGACTGTTATTTTCATGTTAAATTTGTAAAATTAAGCTGTTGAATGAAGACAGCAGTTACGATGCCCTTCAGTCGATGTTGTTGCTTCGTGTTGTAGCTATGGGTTAGCTAACCAGCTTCTCCTCCTCTGCATTTCCTTCAAATCTTGGCTTATGCCAGTGATGACTGTGGTGGCTTTCAGTTGTGAAGGTTATCTGAGAATGGACCTGTTAGCGGTTTCACGCTAAGGAGGCTTGTCTTAACTTCCTGAGTTTCTAGTCACATGATCACACCACAAGACTTCTGGGCATTTAACCAGATGCTTCCTTCCACCTTACAAGTGTTTCAGCGATTCTCAATAACAAAAGCAGTGAACACAAACTAAATCGAGCTTTTTCTCCCCTCAACTGGCCACACAACAAACAAAAACATCGAGAAAAATATTTATTCAACAAAGCAGCCATCACAGTGCTGATAGCATACCGAGAAATCTTTGTGTTTTTTCAGTAGAGATAGATTGGTGTTTTCTTGGTAAATCATAGAGTTATTTTTAAATCCTTAATCAATACGATGTGTTTGTATAACTGTTAAATGAAAGAATATGGCCTTGTGACTGAATCACACTCTTCACTTCAACAACACTCTTCCTTATGAGGCTGCTTCATCACTAGCTTTGCTACTATCTGCTTGACATGAATATAAAGCAAAATAACAAAGAATATTTGTAGTGCACTACCAAAATGAAAAGTGTGATTTTTCCTGGCTCTTCCTCCCACAGCTCAACGTCTGAGATTTGTAGTGACACAACTTAAATTTGTGAAACATTGATGGCTTCATGTGCCGTAAATATTTAGGCCAAAGAGTACAAATTTCAATTTCATTTTGCCTACTGGACTCAGACACCCAAATCCCCTAACAACAATTGTATTGCTATCATGATATCAGCGTGCATGTTATACTGCATTAGTAAATTGTGAGAAACGGTGTTTAATCCACTGTACATTTACGCTAAAATGACATCAGTTTAAAAAAGAAGGATCAGTGCAATTAATTCACATCAATTCTGTGATTATCTCATTATTACATAATGCAATGGTAAGGCAGCCTTAATTTTTTCATACCCGGCAGCTCTAAGACTGAAATCAGAAGCGAAAAAGCTCAGAATTCATCTGAAATGACAAAAAAAAAAAACAAAAAAAAAAAACGAACAGACAACAAACCTACAACTTTTCAAAAGCTCCTGATACAAACTGCAGATTCGTGTGTGGCTGTAAATGAAAAAAACTAATTTATCCAACTGGTGTAAATTAGAGAAAAAGAAAGCAGCTTTGTTTTTTGGAAGGACAAATCCCAAAACACATGTGTGTAGGGGATAAATACACTCAAATAAGTGTATTTATTGAAAATCACATTGTCATTACTACACTGAACATTATCAGTATATTGAATGTTCATTTATTAGCATGCAACCGCGGCCATACCCATGTTCATAAAATTCACAACACACAGGGTCGCAGGTAGCACATTTATGAAGACTCGGAAGATCATGGAAGAGGTAAAAGCCTGAAAAAAAACAAACATTAGGTATTTATTAGAAATGAAGAAAAAAAATGGAAAAAAAATCTCTCAATGTTTATTTTTTAAACAGTCAGTAAATAGGTAACAAAATACAGGAATATAATATAATCCAATTAAATCCAGGTTAAAACTTTGCTTTTACAAACTTGAAGTTTTGTAGACACGAGCTACATTTGCATCTGAAAAAAAAAACAAACCCTTTATTCAAGTTATCTTATGAAAACATAAAAAAAGTATTTTCTACCAAAAATAACTGATTTTGAATTCTCCTCTGAAGTCTTGAACATGAATAGAAATCCAATATTTGAAACTGAAGTTCCTAAAAATGTGTCTGTCTGTAACCTGCGATCACATTAATTTGCACTATGGAAAAAAAAAAAACAGCAAAAAGCTGCATGACTGATGATCAGAGATCTTGTGAGTAAAACTAAAGCCGCATGATGTTGTCCAACAAGCTCGATCTTGTCAAAACAGTCAAAGTAAGAAAAAAAGCCCTGCATCACCCTCGGCTCCGACTCGGTCTGTCCGGTGAAGTGCTGCGGTAGCAGAACCCAGCGATGTGATCAGACTCCAAACTGGAAACGTGCCTGAAACAGGAGATCACCTCAAATAATAGCTCCTATCGGGTCAGCGTAAGATATACGGGAAGGCTTAAGCTCAATTTTGGTTTGGAAATTAGGAACTGGCTTCTAACTAGTCAGGCTGCGTCTTAGAGCAAACACTCGCATCCTGTGCTATTTTCATGGATTTGGTTTCTTGGATTTTCATGGATTTAGTTTGTGAAGGCGCACCAACATAATCACTTAAACTGCCTTCATGTTTATTATGTCTGCCAGTATTTTATTTTTCTCAACATGGATTTTATAACCCGAAACAGAGATAAAGCCACAAAGGGTTTGCAGCATAAACTGAATGGAGTCATTAAATCAGGGGTAGAGGAGCATGGCTGGTGGCTGTCTGTGTTTTCATGGGCAAGATCACAGACTCCTATCAAAGACCTCAAGGACATAGTAAATTTGTTTCTACATACCTGAAGTCAGAACAAATTTCCCTCTCTGTTTTTTCCCCGCAAACTGCAAGGTGGTGGTGCAGCGGTTGGCCTCATGTAGCCTTTGATTGCTGTGTGGCGTCTGCGTAAATGGATGAGTGTTTTCCCTGCATTCATGTAAAATAACGACCCTCCCTTGTATGATGACAGTGCGTCTGTTTCCCATTCATGGAGGAGCTTAACCAAAATTATGGTCACAGGTAGTGTCAATTAAACGACGCCAGCATCTGTTAGCGTCAGCTCCTCGACTCCTTGATCACTTCCGACAGCGTGCTTTATTTCCTGCCAAGCGTCAGTCTGCGGCTGAGCTTTGGAAGGCGACGCTTTGAAATCCAATACAGTCATATATCTGTACATTTTCATTCTTACGGCAACATTACTTTTGTCTCCTGAGTTTTTATTATTGAATCTGCCTCGTACCGCCGCCGTATAACTGGATACTTTATTTCTGGCGCAGTAGGATTGAAATAATGTCTTCCATTCAATTGAGTCATGTTTACTTGGGAAAACAATAAAAAATGAAATTAAAAATATATCAATTTTATATACCGTCAAGGTTTTTTTTGTGTCGGCGGTCGACTGATGAGTCTGGCTCTGGTTTATCGCCTCACGTCTCTCTGTATCATCGCTAAATTCCATCCCTAATAAAAACACGCGCTATAAAATGCGAAGACCAAACAATAACCGTAAAAAAGGCGGAGAAGGAATCAACGAAAAAAAATAATTTGACTGCATTCAGACATGTTTTTGTTCCACAGCAAGGATTACGGCGGAGCTTTTAAACTGTTAGGTTCCCGCTGCTTTTTAATATCTTGTGTGATCTATTTGTGTCCTGAGCTGCTAATAGCTCGGAGGAATCAGAGGAACACAGCAGGGGTGGCGCTCGGATAATGGATTGGTTATTTTATGTTTCTCCCCTACAAAAGACATAGAATAGTGAATTTGTCTTCTCCCCCTTCCTCATATTTCTCTCTCGTTTCAATTTTGTTTTACAAGAAAACCGAAGTTTCTCTGGCACCGCACTGCTGTTAAAACTCAGCCTAGCATTGCGGTTGTTTGGAGGAATGTGCTGGCATTATTTAGCTCCAGCGAAGACACAGCACAACTTTTTTTTTCTTTTTTTTTTTTTTTTTTTCGGTTAAATCAGTGTAGGATGGAATTTCAGGACCCTGCTCTTACCTTCGGCGAGAGGATATCACTCTGGGTGAGCTGAACTGGAGGAACACTAGCCCAGTGGGCGAGAGTGATTTTTGAGAGCGGTGAAACCGTATTCTTCATTTCACAGTCACAGCACTGGTGAAGCTGTGATAACAATGTGCCCTAAACCCGACTTATGTTCCTATTTATTCCGTGCGCCCCTCCATTGCCTGACGATTATTCGACACACATTGCGTGCATGCACACATCCGCCTCCCTTTTCTCTCTGCTCCAGACTGTAGTGCAGCAGCGGCAGAGCTGCAGCTCATATAAATAATCACCAGTTTAGAGAGACAACTATTTTCAAAACCCGCTTTCTGACAACTGGGAAGTTTTCAGGACAGTCGTCTTGTTAATTCTGGCATTAATTAGTGATAAACGGAAAGCCAAAACAAGATAATGGATGTTTTCTGGGGTGGGAATGTGGTGCGAACGGAGTTTGTTTGTGTCTTTCTGCTGCCTGAAGAAGGGGGAAGAAACTGGTCGAAAACTGCCTCGCACATTTATGATTTTCTTGATCATCTATAGGGACCAAACAATTCTCTGTGGCAAATACTAAAAGCTGTAATGTTGGGCGATGTTGCATAAATGTTTTAGAATCACGGTGCTTGTTATGGGCGAGACCGAGCCTCAGCGGGCCAATTTAGACAGCCTTATAATGGCATCTCTAATGCTCCAGTCTACATGAAAATAAACAAGTCTGTAAAAAGGAATATTAAATGCACTGTATTACTGCTTATTCCCAAAGAAACAAATTGATCTTTTTATGACTTTCAATCTATAACACGGGGCGATACCCATTTTACGGCAGTTACCATAAACAAACTGGTGAGCTGGGTTTTATCACCGCGCGTTCCGTGGGTTGAATCCTTAAAGTTGGCAGATTGGCTGCACCTGGCCCGAGTGTGAGTGTGAGTGTGTGCAGCAGGGGTTGCGTCTTCACGTCTGTGCGAGTGTTTTGTGTGTGTGATCTCTGCCTCAGCTGTGAGGTATGGCTGATTCCCTGATCCAGCAGGTTAAGGAGGGCTTTGGCTCTGTGCTGCTGACCCATCTGGACTGTTTGCCCGGCTTCGCCTCTCATCCCTGGAATGGAGTCGGGAGTGCCTTTTACTCAATTCAGACCTCCAGCATTAGAGCTGTGACAAAATTTTAATGGCCATTGACCCGATATACCTGAGACGATTTGCTGTGGCTCAGTACGGGATGTGTTTTGTGTAATCCTGTGACAGATGCGGTTCTCGCCTCGCCCACAGATATGAAGAATACAGATGGATAACTCAAATTATTTCCCCATATTTTTCCTGTGCTGCCATAAAGCCGATCCTTTTCAATCTGTTGTCAGTGACTTTAGCTCCCGTCCAAATATCATATCTCCTCTGCTTTTCCGCCCATCTTATCCTGGAGCTCCAGCTTGATGTGACCCCTACACACACTATGAGAGCCAAAGAGGATCAGAGCTCAGATCCACTCAGATTACCACCTTCTTTGTTGCTCGCTCTCTCTCTCTTGCTGTCTCTCTCTCTCTCTCTCTCTCGTCTCGTCTACCTATCCACAAATGGCTTCACCAACCAGGAGTTTCATTTGGACAAGGACAAATAGTACAACTGGAGCACACAAGCAGACACTGCTTCAGGGCTGAGTAACATTTGAGGGGCAGGATAATGTCAGCTGACGAAAGCCTTGGTGGCTCTCAGTCCTCTATGACTGCCAACTTCACTAACATCAGCTCCACTATGCAGTAATGGGACAAAGGCGGCCTGCTTCTTTCTGTAGCTTTTAATAGGGCAGCTCTCCATGTGAGAGGGAATCAGAGACTGACAGAAAGAGAAGAGGAGGAGCAATAGTGAGCATCAGTGGGATTCTGTGTCTTTTTTTTTTTTTTATGTGTGTGTATGTGTGTGTGACTTGAAGGGAAACACCAGTGGCTTGCATTACAATGGGAGGACGAGGCTGCAAAGATAACAGGAAACCTGGCGCCGGGCGATATGGCAGCAAATTTTTGTTCAATATTGTTTTCGTTTTTGTTTTTATCAGTCAGTAAGAAATGAAATTTTTAAATGCTAGCAGCTGGAGGCTAGACCAGCTGCTACTGGCAGGACACAGACTGACTTTTTTTCCCCAAAATGTCAACAATTTAGTTGAGTCGTGGTTAATGTAGGAGTCAGATTTTTGCCACAGACGGAACCAGACATGTCAAGTTCTGCTGCGTCGTTTTATTGTTTCTGGAGCTGCAAAAGTGCAACATTTAGCTCAGGGGTCATCAGCCTTTAAAAATATGAGGGCCACCTCAAGGGTACAAGTAAATTGAAGGGCCTTTGAAATAAATTTCCGGAATAATGACATGTCTTTTGATAACCACTATTTATAAAACATGCTACTGTGGCTGCCTGGGACTGAGTTAGCCGCCACCAGTTTAGTGCATTTCGAGTTTATCTACTCGACTGGCTCCGTTATCGCAGTTGAGGTGCATAATCTAAACAGCATAACTGTGTATAGGAATCAAGACGCAGGCATATATATATATATATATATATATATATATATTTTTTTTTTTTCTATTTTAATAGATGATAATATGCATGCAAAGTATGGCTCGTGGTTCAAAGGAATTGTGCTTAATCCCTCTTTTGAAAAATTTGGATGTAACATCAAAGAAACCAATTAGAGTACCATTTTTCAGATCCATTGGCACCTGCATATGTTTCTGCTATCACACCAGATTTGACAAGAAGCAGAAAAAAGATTGTTTTTGTCTGCAAAGGGATAATCTACAGCTGTGATGGAGCTTTGAACTGAAGACATGTGGACTCTTCGACTGTGACAGCTCACCTGCTGAAGTGAGTTTAAAAGTATAATTTATACATAAATAATAGGGTTACCAGCATTGTGCCACGTGCTTCTATTTACTTTGGAGACACACATTAGGTGTAAAGACAGGTTTTACCTCTTAAAATTGTTTCAAAGAAACCTGGACAACACAATAGCAGAGTTCAGGTACGATTTGCTGCTTCCGCCTATGAAGGTGACATGAGATCACTGACTTTTTCATAATTAGAGGACGATTGCCTTCTCGTGCTTCAAGATGGAAGCTAAATACCAATGTGCCACGAGTGGGCCGTCAATGTGCCTGATCCTCACTCATTTCCACAACAAACATACCCATGGGTGCAGAGACGGGTACAAGTTTGGATGGAAATTATTAACAAGCCGTGCTTGGCACCACTTCGTGGCAGGTGCACGCTGCACATGTTTCCACTGTAAATTTACACTAATTACCTGGCAGCAGCGTCACCTGCGATGCACTGCGCTGTCCAGGTAAATATACTGGCCACAAGTTTGGGACCATATTTACACATACACCAAACCAAAGTGCCTCGTCTCACACACACACACACGCAGACGCATAAGCTGTGAATCAACAAGTCCTTAGGATGAAATTAAAAAAAAAAAAAATGACATTGTATATAAATTAATCCAACCATATGACATCAGATCAACACAATAAAGATCAGGATGTACAATATGGAAGGCATTTCATTTCAGTCGCCTCGGACCTCTGGAGCTCAAGTTGTTTTCAGAGTTGCAGAGTGGAAGTAATGAACAATCTGCCCCCTTCAAGGTCAGTCATCTGAGGGTAAACTGGAGGCAGCTCCGAGCTCCCTGGCTTCACTTTGTAACATAGCTGTACGAAGTGTGACTCTTTCAATGCTTTCACTCGCAGCTCTGCTACAGCGTTGTCTCTGGGTACAAAGTTTCACCATTCTGTGTTCTTTAGGATCTACAGCTTTCACTCATTTACCAGTGTCCTGATTTGTAATAAACTGGAACACTGCAACTTGGTTTTTCCAAAGATTTTTTTTTTAACTCTGAAGTAGGAATTCTGAGCTCTGAGGAAACTGAAACACAATCCCAAAAGTCTTTCAGACAGAATAGAATTGATTAGAATTTGTTGTTAGTGTTTAGGAACAACAAGCAAATGTTTAGCAGTTCAAGTAGATGGTTAAAGAATTGCATAAAGGATAACAAATGTAAAATAATGTGCAAAGAAACAATGATATGTGTAGCTATTATGCCTCAAGTCTTGAGTTTTGTGTGTGTGTGTGTGTGCATGTGTGTAAAATGTCTTTGGGGTGGAGTAAAGGTGGAGTAATATACTCCGTTGGCCTCGCTACCTGTTGCAGGTTGTTTCTGTCCTCCACTGTCCAGCTGGACTAACAGTGATTAGTTTTATGTTTTTCTCACGTTGAGATTGGTTTTTCTTTCAGATTTTCTGAAGCAGTGAAACTTCCTGATGCCACATTCAAACTTTCTTATTCTCTTCTTATTCCTTTCTCAGTAATGCGTGCTACTTTTCTTGTGTTACGGGCAACATTCTGGAAAATATGTCCCTCTTTTCGACTTCCTCTTCTACCCTCTGGCTATTGCTGCTGTCACTACAAACCTCTCTCCCTGAATATCATACCCCGGTCATCCCACACATATACTCAAATATACATTTCCACTCAGAACAGCGTGCGTTCCTTGACCAAAAATACCCTACAATTTGTGCAGCATTAGAAATCGTCATGGTATATATATTGGAATTTCAACATTGAGGTTGAACTGTTGCTCTGGAAATGGTGCATTGAGCAAACCAGTGATAGACACATGTACTGGTGCACACTCACGAGAAATTGCACTGCGCTCACTTGGCCATTGTTACTTAACTCCCAGTCATCCTCCCACACAGCAGGGCAGCCAGCCTCTTGACACCATTCCATTTAGCCCACACTCCTGCCGGAGGATTCAGCTAATAACTCACATAGCCTGAATACAGCCATAGCACGAAACAATTACTTTCAAGAAGAAACAGAGGAATCAGGGGAAATGAGAGACAGCGTAACCTTGAGAGAGGATAATGTTTTTTAACATCGGCCAAAACCTCTGTGCTGAGTGTGATGTGGCAGGGAAAAAAAAAAAAAAACGTAGAAAAGAAATCATCAGAGTTTGTTAATGAATCTCTTCAGCTGAACTGAAGTTGCATTGCAGCATACACTCATCACTATTCAAGGCCTTTCTCCCCCTCTCTCTCCGCAGGCTGGAAAAACAGGCTGGGAAAGAAAAAAGCGGGGGAAAAAAAACACTCCCAATGTGTCAGAAAGCGGATGGCTCTCCCAATGGAGTCTAATTTACCTGGAGCTAACATGCTCAGCCTGTCTATATTTCCCATCAAACACATAATTTGCTTATAGCGGTTCAGAAACACAACAAGATCGCGGCTATTGATTGCACATTACTGGAAAATTAGTCCTCCAGCAAAGAGCGGAGTCCCTCTGATCAATACGTGTGCACATACAAAACAGGAGAGGATGACAAGGGGTCGGAAAGGAGGTTTCTCTTTTATATCTCAAAAGCCAAGCGAATGATTCGGAGTTCATGTAAGGCGTGTAAAATCCTAAAGCTTTTCCTGCCGATTGAACACATTACTGTTTCTGGTGATGATTTGCTGTGGACTGAAAGAGAAACTATGTAATTTACCACCGATACAGTATAATGCCAGTGTTTAATGAGTGCTAATTATTAAAGAGGATGCATGCAAATCATCAATATCAAACCTTCAGAACGAGGAGAATTTTATCCGGCCGGATACAACCATCCCAGGCATGTTATTCAGAGTGTGTCGAAACCCATCCTGGGAAAATATAGGAAATCACTATCTGAAGAAGAAGTACAGTGAGAATGGCTGATACAACAAGGAGGTAAATTATGCAGTTTAATCACAAATTCACTTGCGGTTTGCTTAAATATCACATGCTAATAAAAGTAGCTGAGTTAGGGATTTCTCCTTTAAAAAAAAAGACGTTTAAAGTTTGTTTTGTTTTGTTCTTTACTTTTTTTTGCCTGTTTTTAGTGATTGTGTCAACTGTGTTTCAATTACTCATTGTTTACTCTCTGGCTCACTGGCTAAATAATATTGCTTTGTTGAATTCAGCTTCGCTATGCTGCTGCCCCAATTAAGCCTGTTGTTTTTGCGGCTGTGACAGTGCTATGTGTGGTAATAGAAAAATGTACATAGAGCAGTTCACAGCATGAACAAAGTTCCTGGCGTATGGTTGAGATGTATTTTCTGTTTTGCTGCTGATACAGCAAAAGAAATTTGAAACAGTCTTACTTTGGCTTGGGTATGAAATTTGCAAAAACATTTAATGAATAAGACGCGTTTGCAATAAGCCCTTTCATTGAATATATCATGTCTTATGGAATAACTGTTGGGATCATTACTCTAGAATTAATGGTTACACAGTGCTCGCTCCTTTAATAACATGCATTGCCTTAGGAACACCCTGTGGCTGTAATGTTAAATCTTCCATATCACATTTCACACAGTGGAGTTGTTTTACTTGTAACTATAAAAAACAAAAAAGTAACGTAATGAAAGTAACATATGCTACTTTTAACTGGGCACATGCTTTTCCTGTTGTGTTGATGTCAGAAATTCAATGAGCTGTCAGTGCAATAAACACGCAACAACAGATTACGTTCTTTTTTTTGAAAGGTCAACTTATATTGCAGGTTAAAGGATTTAAAGTTGATAATTCACCTCACGTTCTGTTCTTAATGATGATGTTGACGTTGCTCACAGTTGGACCTATTTTTGTTGCTGCAAGGAGAACTGAGTTAGTTCAGGTTAATTGAGGATACAGCTGAAATGCAGCTTTGGCTACTGTTGAGACTAAACTTTGTTGTGTAAGTGAAAAACAGGAGCTATGTAACTTAAAAACAAGCTATAAATATAACAAGTAACTGTTATAATTGTTACATTGTTACTAAATTAGTCCATCTTACTTCCTTCTGCTGATGGAAAGAACATTTGAAGCCAGAAAAAAAAATACACTTTACAAGTGTTGCATTTTGCAATGTAACACAATAATTTTGAATTTTGCTCAACGAATTCACTGTAAAGTATTCATTTCCACCAGTAGATCCCTCCGACAAATCTGAAGAAGCTTTTGCGTGAAATCTTGTGAGAAACCATGCAGGTGTGTGCCATGAGCATGCATGAATGTCATGGCTGATTCACACATTATACTGAAAATTCAAGAATGTATGCAAATCAGCAACTTTTTTAAATTTATAGCTGTAATGTGATTATCAAACTTACAACAAATGCTTTTTATGTAGCATCTTTACCTTGTTGAAAAACATGGATGGATGGATGGATGGATGGATGGATGGATGGATGGATGGAAACAACATGGAAACAACCAAAAAAAGATCTTAGGTTTGTGATTTATGGAAAGTTTCATTTTATATTTTCATAATTCAGTGAATAAAATGAAGGTTCTCATATGTAAACTGGAATTGCATGAAGAAAAAGAAGAAGGGAAAAAAAAAGTTGGAGGAAAAGCATTTCACAACCTCGGTGTAATCCTGTAAAGTCCAAAAATACCAAGGTAATCAAGTCTGCAGCTCTGTGTGGGATTGACATTTTCACTCAGCGACTCAGAAATATAAGGACGCTGAATCTCTGGCAAAAAAACCTGAGCCGCTTCTCAGCTTCTGAGCATGCACAGCGATATGGGTAAAGATAATTTCATATGTACTCATGTGCTTGCCCACTTGTGCACGTGTATGTATTTATGTGTCTTGGGATGGGGAGGGGGTGGTGGTGCTGACTTCTCCCCCCGGCTCACTGTGCTTGAATGGAGCGAGTTCATCTGAGAAGCCGCGTTTTGAGGGGCGATCGGGGAATTCCTCCGTCATCCTGCTTCTATAAATCATCTCTTTAATCAGCCTGAAATTCCCTCCCAGCGCACAGCTGACAAACACATACACACAACGTTACAATGCAGAAATAAATAAATAGATAAGTGGGGGGGGAGGAAGCCTGCTGCAGGCTGACAGAGCGAGACGGCATCACACGGCGGAGCAAACGAAGAGACAACCAAAGATAAAAGTAGGGTGAGTGAATGGAGGGAGAGCGCCGGGGATGGAGTAGGGACGGAGTTCAGCCAGGTTGGCAGAGTCAGTGCTGAGCCAAGCAGTGCCAGGTTGGTAATTGGATCGGAGAGTCTTTGGGGAGGTGGACAGACACTGGGGAGGAGGTGGAGGCTAAAACCCGTGTCTCCTGAGCCTATCAGCCAAGAGGGACTATGGACTACATTACACACTCATTTAGTTGAGAGACTTCAACACTGCAGTCTTAACCAAGTCCAAAACCTAATCATGCATCTTTTTTTTTTTTCCTTCCTCCGATTTAAATATACAAGACTTGTGCTGTAAGGCATTTTAATCTGATATACATAAAAATGAAATGTCTGCACGCCATGGCGGAATCTATATTAATAACATCACTCTCGCTGATGTTCAGCCTGAATTGAGAGAGACGAAGCGAGATAGAAAGAGATAGAGTTGTCCGATAGTTGTATTACAGTAATACCTTGGTTTAATGGATGTCTGCTTTGGAATAAGGCTGTACTCAGTCCAATTGAGATTGTGTTGTGTTGGAGGGATGAGGCGCACCCCCTCATAAATCCCCTCCTAGATGAGATTGGGGTTCAGAACGAGGGAATGAGCGGACAGTAAGAAAGACAGAATGATGCTCGCAAATCCAGCTGAGGATTTTGCTGTTGCCACCATGTGTGTGTGTGTGTGTGTGTGTGTGTGTGTGTGTGTGTGTGTGTGTGAGGGAGGGTGAATCCCACATATGGGCTCTGCTAATCCTCCATCCAGGCCTGGCGCTGCCTATGTGACACACACTTACCCAAACCTACACAGAGGAAGAGCTAATGTTTCTCTTAGGACGGCGACGTTATTTGCTCTCTCTTGCCCCTCCAGTTCTATTACTCACACTCATGGTATAATTCATCGCACAATGCAGTGTCACTCTCCGTCCATGTTCCCTGGAAGTACTGTAGATGGCCTGAAAGACGGGGATAGAAAAGAGAGGATGAGAGGAGTGAAGCGCCAGAGAGGCGGAGGAGGAGGAGGAGGAGGAAACAGCTGGAGGTGGGAAAGGTCAGCCACCCAGTGGTTCGGCTATAAATTATAAAGCGCTGTTGGAGGCTGAGGATCGTCTTATCGTAGAATAAGAAACAAGGGAGGCTCGGAGGAGTGTTAGGAAATCACAGAGCATGAGGAAGGAAGGAAAGTTGGAAGACGAGACAGCGGAGACAGGGGAGCAGAGAGGAGCAAAGAAAAAAAAAAAAAACGAGGAAAAAGCCTGGAAACGGCGTGGAAGGCGAAGGCAGTCATCTCCAGCCGAGGCCCGATGACTTTATTGGGTTCTTCGGAGGGCCTGCGGGAGAGGGGAAGGGTCAGCTTGCCCATGTGTAAACAGCAGATGTGAAAAGCCGCCTTGCACGCGCCACCACCCCGGGGCTCCGGCGAGCTGCACAGTCAAGGACTCGTCGTGTGTTTGCCTGCTCCCGAAACCCTCGCCCATCTGCCGCCGCTTGAGCCCCATAAGCTAAAGTCCTGTAAAGACATTGACAGTGACAGGCTACCTGCAGCCTGTAGGATTCAGGTGCGATTAAAGCCAGTGTTGCTTCCATTAGGGGTTTTTACACACCAGTCAGCAGTGCGGCGAGCGGGCCCGGGCTCGCTCCCGCTCATTAGGACTGTGGACTCTACTGGCAGGGTCTTAATTGTTTTTCTCTTTAACTGAACAACTTCATCAATAATCATTAAAAGGTGCTCAAGCAGGTGGGGCACTTCTTCACTTTGTCTCAAGATGCATGCACACACACGCACGCACGCACGCACGCGTGTGGGTGCACACAGGCATACACACACACACACGCACACACGCACACACAAACAAATGAGTCATACAACAGGGCTCGTTTTAGAATTCCCTTTAATTTCTTCCGAAATTAGACTCATGATGCTTATTTTAATAGGCGCTCTTCAAGTGTTTAGAGACTCGCGATAGAATCCCTGGTACAATATGCATCTTGAAAAAGACTAAACATAGATAATTACTCAGCAGCCGTAGTGAGAGGGGATGAAACAAAGAACAAGATTAATACACCAACTCTCTTTTTATTCTTTTCAACTTTCGCAATAACAGAAAACAGAGAGTGAAGTATATTTTCAAAGAGATATGGATTTTGTTTTGACCACGTTTTCTGTCATCCTGGTGTACAACTCTGGTTTTGTCAGCTCTGTTGCCAGTGCGGGGCTGATATGTCTGTCTCTGTGTGCCGCGCGTTCTCTTGCTTAGTGTGGGTGACATTTCAGCTGTACGTTCGGGAGCATGCTGAGTTCAGTAAAGGTTGTCATAGCAAAGTCTGAGGCATTGCCTCACTCCTTTTCCCTTTTTCCCATCCATTCTCCTTTTTGATCAGGCTTTCTGTCATGATTTGTCACTCACGAAGCTTCGTTTATGTCTTTTGGGTTCACCTCTCTCTTTTTCTCCCACTGCATGTCATCATTATGCACTCCCACGCCAGTCAGAAAACTTATGCACAGACTTATTACATATGAGAACACTTTCTCCTTTTACCTACATATGCGTCTCTCTGATGACCCTTTTTATTTTCCGCTCTCTGTTCTCCGATTCGTTTCTCCGTTGTTACGGCTGATCTCGCTCCGGTTGGCTTCCCCGCGTCTCTCCCCTCCCCGGTCTGTCATCTGTTGCTGATAGTTGTGGCGTATTAGAGGAAACCAGCCCTGGGGCAGCCCATTTGTATGGACCATGTGCTCTCAGAGCCTGCAGAGCTGACAGAAAAAGCTTTACAGCAAAACACATTGTGCGTTTGGTTCCACACTTACGCACAAATCACTCTCGTTCGTTTACTGCTCCTGTCCCGGGGAGATGTCGCAGCGTCGGCGGGGAGAAAGTTTGCCTGCCCTCCCCCCGGCAAGGCCCGACTTCTCCCCGTGTTTCTATGCATATGTGCCGCGCGTGTGTTTGTGCGCTAAAGCCAACGAGCGAGCATGTTAAGAATAGCTGAGGGGAACGAATGCGTTTCGGTCTCTGTAGGCACGCGTGAGCCGCAAACAGAGACGAGCGAAGCGCTTTCAGTGGGCTGCTGATTGAGGACTTCACTGGTAAACATAGAATTTTGGAAAGCCGTAACCCGAGAGTCAAATGTCACATGGTTAAAATTATGTGTGTAAAAACAAGACATTATCATTTTTTTATGCCAAAAAAAAAAAGGATTTCACTGTAATAGAAAAGCAGCAGGGGTGAAATAACATGGTCTTTGAGGGTGATAATTCAGTGGCATTTTATTTATTAGATTCCTGGTAAATTTTGCATAATTGTAATGTGCAGAGTTATTTTCTGTAATCTCGTGTCATCATGTCATCTTTTCATGAAAAATTAACTCTCCACAGGTTGGACTGCTATTCTGTGATGGCAGAGAAAGACAAAGCCTGTGGCATTTCAAAACCTTCCCAAAGACGGCGTCTTTTGCGCCACGCTAAATGTTCTTTCCCCGTCGTTGTGGCATTTGTGTTGTGTTGTGTGAGTGACAGTAAATAGATGTGGATCTAGATGAGTAATTAAGTCAAGGTCTGTGAAACACGCTGTTAAAAATGGGCTGACAATGCTTTTTCACTTTAGTTAAATGTTAACTTGCATTTTCCACTACAGTGTACATTTGATTTGGAGGTAAGTTTAGTGTTTTAATAAATGGAAGGCTTATTTTTGAGTGATTAAAAATGAAATATAAAGTTACATTATGTCTTTATCATATTGTTGCTGTAACACACTAGGTGTGTTGCCAGTACTCTGTGGGCCAAAATAATGACAAATAATGAAATAGTGACTCAGAAGGTTACCATTAGTTATTTGGAGGAAGGTACTTCATTACAATTAATATTTACCAAAAAATAAAAATAAAAAATATCAACAAATTTTGAAAAGCAGCCATTATTTTTGCCTCCCTAATTTTTTTCCCCATCTTATTTATATGCACTCAGCAGCATTACAATCATGTAATTTAGCCTCATTTACTAAGATGCTCTCACACTGATGCACCACAGCCTCCACAAGGAGTGTAGTTCAGCATGGCCAAGGTTGTACTCCTCCATTAAACCAGAGTTTAGTGATAATGTAACCACTGAGGCAGCAGCTTTGCCTAAACGCTGCTCTTTGCCGTCTCGGATAAATGAAGCCCCGGCGGTGTCTTTCACGTCATCCAGAGAGACGGGTTCAAAGATGACCGTCACAGTCATGCAGCCACAGACAGGCTTAATCCTATTTTCTTAGTGTCAGAGAAGTGTCATTGTGACTGCTATGATAAGTGGCGTACAAATTGTTGTGGTAATCAAAATGACACATTCTCTATTTCTGTACTGAGTTTTTCTATGTACAGTACATCAATACCTTTTTTTTTTTTTCTTCTTGAGGGCATCCGTGGTGTAAAAACCATACCATGCCATACAGGATAATGTTGTTATTCTTGTGCACTGAAGTAACTCTAATCATCTTCGATTAAATGGAAAGCGACAGAATTGCTGTTGTACCAGAGTTAATGAAAACTACCTCGCATAGTTTAGCAGGCAGTAACTCATAAGAGGGCTAAAATCTCATGTTCAATAATAGTATTAAAGCTAAAACTAACAGTTGGTTTGGACAATGTTACCGTCGCTCTGCAGCAGCTTTTACTTCGACTAAAGCAAGAGGTTCATTCAAACTTATATAACTGTTAACAATTTCACAATGCCATTCAGTGAGCAGTGCCCTGCTGCCAGAAGAATTGATAAGATACTGTATTAATATAGTTTGCTTTAAAATACATTACTCATGTACCAAAAAGTTACTTTTGGGACTGTAAAGTTTAGGTAGGGTGACGGCAGTCACAGACAGATTCCTTCATTTTGGCAGAATGTTAAAGAAAAGAGTGAAAACACCTCGCTGCTTTCAGAGAAGACGTCTCTCTTTTCCTGTCTGGCTCCCAGTGGCAATCTCCGCTTCTTGCTTCCACCCTCTTTTTTTTTTTTTTTTTTTTTTTGGCGCCGCCGCTTCGGTACAGATTATGGGTTTGCTCTCTCCTCTGGCTACAAACAGCCAGAGACAGAGAGAAAGCTAACGGAGGCCCGCGAGGCCTCCAGATAGAAAGGACTTCAAAACATTAGCACATTTGGAGTCCGACTGACAATGAACTTGAGTGACCGAAGCGAGTGACAGAGAACCAGCATAAACTGGCAACGTCCCCAGCAACACATGACAAGAACTTCAAAAAAAAAAAAAAAAACTGAAAAGAAGCCTTCTACTGATCAAAGCCATGCACTGAGGCGACGTTATAGTTGCTGCTAAAGTTGCCCTGTGAGAATTTTAAAGAGTTCCCTGCTGGGAAGTCTGTTTGCTTCATACCTGCTGAAGTCCACAATAACATTTAGGACGTTGTATTCTCAGAAGGGTTGCTCATAGACTCTCTCTCTCTCTCTCTCACACACACACACACACACACACACACACACACACACACTTCAATTCACGCGCACAAAGGTAACGCACGTGAAGCATTCAGCTACATTCACGCTGCACCCGCACAAAAGAGGCTAATTACTGTTCAGCTGCGCAGGTTGAAATTAACCTTTAATTTGCTATAAAATCAGCTTTTAACATCATTCAGCGTGAGCAGTGCATGAATGGTAGTGGGGTTAAAACCGTGTTTTTATGCTGCCAACTCAGAGCCATCGTGATTAAATGAGCAGAGTAAAGCACAGAGGAGAGAGGAGCCGGAGAGACGAAAATAGAGAAAAGAGCACTTATTGGTGTGATCCTTATGAGTTGTTCTTAATTAGCATAATGAGGAAAAGAAAGGATTAAAAGAGAACAGAGTACATACTGCCAGTTGCCATGGAAATGAAAAATGAGTTGAAGAGACGGCGAAGTTGGATCTTCGCTTGTCATTCACCCGAGAGAAGTTCAGAGAGTGTGAGCGAGTAAAGGGACGAACTTAAACAAAATGGAGCGAGGTCACTTTTAAGGTCACCCCATTGAGCGAGCACGACTGCGGTTCAACAATGGCATCTCCGATAATTGAAAGCATAAATGATGGAGATGGAAATAAGGGAATAGAAACTTTGAGTTTCTAATGTTTGAATTCATGTGACACTTGAAACAAGGCCGTGCCATTGTGGGCTCCTGTAAGTGGATCGACTGATGTTACATTTCACAACCAAACTGACAGTAACTGTAGTAAATAGAAGAAGATTAAGGAGAATAACAAGTATGACACACAAACAGCTTTCATCAGTTTGATTGAACACTTCTGAAAAATAATAGGGACGTGAAATGGCCAACTTCAGTTGTTGGCTTTTGTACTGTAAATATTTTTGCTGCCAATTTCGGTATTTCGTTCCCAAGGTTGCTCCCTTCAAAACAATCAAATAAGTCTGAAATTGAAATTTTCTCTACTTATGAGGCTTTCAGACAAATCATGTTGTTTATTAGAAGTAAACATAACATAATGGTGCATTTTATGACTTTTATGAGCTTTTAGTCCAGAGGATTTACAGTAAAACAATACAATACTCCACTAAATATGAGGGGAAAACAATCTTAAAAGGTCCACAGCAGTACAACACAGCAGGTCTGAAAAGTCACCTCCATTTCCAGTGGATTTAGCAAGGAAAGGCAGTGGTAAACCTGAGATGCAGGAGTATGAAACTGAAGTTAATGATTTATGATGTTTTTTTTGAGAATTTTCTCTTTTAAAGTGTGTATTTCATAATAAATACCAGAACATATATTGAACTTCCTGAAACTTGAATGAGCTCTGATGGTGTTTTTTTTTTTTATTATTATTTCTGGTAGTTCTCTTGGAAGTTTCAGAACTTTGTTTCTGAATCGTATATTCTGAATGAAAGTGCTTAATGACTTTTTACTGTCTATTAATAAAGAGTGCAGACTGACTTTAGCGATTCTGTTATTGAGGAATTTCTTAGGCTGGTTTGACACGATTCTTATTTGCAGACTTCATTACAATCTATTGTAACTCCACTCAGCACCTTGTGACCAATCACCTTCTTTCACCATTTTTTTAATGCCAAATTCTGATTTATTTACTGCAAGACTATAATATTTTTGATATCCACAAACACACCCAACTCCATATGTGTGCTCAGGTTCATTATCTCTCCATGGTTATCGGAAGCAAATGAACACAGAAGTGATGGCATTTCCTGCTGATCGTTTCCATACAAACAATCTGAATACAGTTAGTCTAAATACTCCTGTTCACACGTGAAAAGGACTTGTGGTGTTTTATTTTTAGTAAACCACTTGCGATGTGTGCACAGACTGAAAGTGCAATCTCCGTGTGTGAACATGTGCTATATGTTTGCGAACACACACGTATGAAAAATTCCAGATCCTATTTGATCCGATATTTGTTAAAAGTTCAATTTTGAAAAAAATCTTCCTGTAAAGTTTGTTTGTTGTTTATTCTCTAAATCTTTAATCATATTTTATGTTGAATCGTTGTTTCATCTGATCCTTCTGGGCATCGATGATATATCAAACCCACAACCAGACTTCGGTTTGCTCTGAGCGCTCGGGCCCTTTTTCACAGATGAATGCTTTTTGTTTTTATTTTTGGGGGCAGATGGACGGGCTTTCTTGCTTTCTCTTCCACTAAAAAAAACACTAAGTGGTCTATTTGAAGTCTGGAACATACTTGGCCTGGTCATTGTAATTACTTTTCATGCGTCCACCCAACAACAGCCTCGGGCCACAGAGCCTTTTTGTTTTTATTTCTGGTTGTCTATCAGTCCGTCTCGTTCTCATTAGCGGGACGTCTCAGAACGCCTTCAAGCTTTTTGTTCAAATTTGGCACAAGGACTAAGTGAACTAAGTGAACTGAACTAAGTGGGTTCTGCTGACTAAATCCCAAGGTCATTGCGGCCTAACATGTTTTTATTAACACCATATCCCACAATGCCTTGGGGGAAATTCTTCAGCTGTGGGACTAATATTTGCTTCCTCTCCAAAGTAAACACATTAGCTATTGTTCACCAGAATTTAAGGTCAGAGTGATCTGGGATTTCTCTCTTTTTTTTTTTGTATGTGCAAAGTCTCTGGAAAGTTGGCACTTGATGTTATTATTGGCATTATCCAACATGGCACATTCATACCATTTGAGTAACTTTTTTTTTTATTTTTTGTTTTTTTAAAAAAAGTGAGAAATTTCACAACTCATTCTGGCAATATTGGAGACTGTTGAGTGCTTTCACTGAACTTCTGTCTTTCCCCCCCACAACAAATACAATTGTATATTGGCAATAGGGCTGCACAATATTGGAAAAAACTCACACTGTACTTTCTTTCTAAACCTGCGATAAATATAAAAAATACAGACAGAGATGATGATCTTCAAATGATATATTGTGCAGTTTTTATAATCATTTATGCAAATTAACCAATAGTGCCAATTTAAGGATTTCTCCAGGTTTTGGCTACTTTTCTTCCTGAAGATTTCTATTGCTGAAGCCATGTCTTTTCTGTTATGTTGTGAGCGTGAACTACTTATTCCCAAAAAGCACAAGTCAGTGATAAAAAACAAAATAGTGAGTTTTGACCCTCCAAAGTAAACGGAAACCAAAAGAAAACAGAAAGAGACTATAAAAAGATGCCTGCTCGTATCGCACAAAAGTCACAGACTGGAAAAAAAATAGAGGTTGAATGAAAACGAGCTCCTTGTTGCAAAGAACTATTGCATGACAAAAGAGTCTATCCTTGGAAGAAAGACTTGTGTGGCAGGTTCCATTTCCAAGCATTTTGTACGGTGGCAGAAGCATTGAGGAGCTGGGATGAATGAGAAGTACAATACAGGAAAGTGATCTCATCTCCTTACACTTGCATTTTACAGACTAGCACAGACAGAATTATGTTTTGTGTGTCTGTTTGCCCTTGTTGTGTTACCCCGTGCCTCCTCACTGCAGCCTTTTAACTGAAAAGAGAGAGTTGGGGGAAAAAAACAGGATAGAGGATTTTCTTTTTTCCGCCTGATTTATGTGCATTGTGCGTATGGTCACATTCACTTGTCCCCTTCAGATTTTTGCTGAGTTTTTGCACAACAAGGTGCACAACAAGTTCGCAGACCTCCGCATGAACCTTTGGCTTCGTCTTGTGTTGTGAACCGGCAGCCACACAAGAGCACAGATACACACTCGCTGCTGCGGCCACTCATTTGCATGACAAAGGCTCGGTTAATTATTTAAGGAGCCTTATTTGATCAATACAGGAGAGCTGTATCCGACTGCAGGGACAATCTGAGCCACTTGGATTCTATAGGTCTTCATTATTCATGAGAACCACAGAGAGGGACCAGGAAGGAGGAGAGGAGAGAGGGAGCAAAGAGAAAGAGAGCGACAACAAAGGTAGTGGGGTCTTGTTTCATGTGTATTAAAAGTTTTCCTTTTTTGGTGCCGATGAATATTTTAGAGGGTTTGAAACTTAGATGGGACCTCTCTAGCTGTAGAGGTGAGAGCGGAGGGGAAGGGTTAGGTGGCGACACTGCTACTGTGGCAACTGTGGTTTGTCCTGAGGTGAGGGGGGTCACGGACCTAAGACGCGCCGCATCACACGCCGCGTGTGAGGTGTGAATTTGAAACGAGAAACGTGTCCACGTTTATTCGGTTTTATATCAGCGACGGCTGTCACACGCGTGGAATATTGTGTCTAAGCATGTTGTCAGGAGTCGTATGCAAAGGCAAACCTGTGTGTCAGCATCGAGACAAAGTGTGTGTGTGTGTGTGTGTGTGTGTGTGTGTGTGTGTGTGTGTGTTGCTCGCATGCTACCATGGTAGATTAGTCACAGGTACATGTCTGTACTCCAGCACAGCCAGGGGGCGCTTATCTAAAAATAGTGGTAATCCCACAGGAAGGGGAGTGTATGAGTGAGTTACATCCTCCACCCTCCGGCCAGGCCCGGAAGGGAAGGAGGTGGAGAGCTGTCGGGTAAAGGCTGTGCATGGTTCAAGGAACTGTTCCGCCACGTGAGGATGTACTGTATAGTTTCCCTTCCGAGGCCTGCATCTGTGTCTATAGAAAAAGAGAGAAAAGCAGGTTTGAACGCTCTTGTACATACAAGTAGATAGTCATACAAAAAGCACAAAATACTGAGGGAAACATCGTCCCAGAGAGAAGCACATAATTGTTCCCTGGTTGAAAATCCATCCACTTTTATTGACTTCTCCTGCGCTGCAACATGCAGCTCATTTGGATCTTGCTTCATCAGGGAATTTTTTATGCAGCCCTGATGCGGCTGAGCCTTTTAAAGAGTAAGCGAGTTATGTCTCTGTGCAGTGCAAAAGAAAGTGAGATCAGTAAAGCCCCGGCCCAAGTTTTAGCTTCCCATTTATAAAGGATATATCCTATTTTTTCAACTTTTTTTTTTTTTTTTTTTTTGTTATATTCAGCAAAAATTGGCTTCACTGAATTTTTTCTCTTTTATTTTTTTTTGCAGTCATTACAATGAAATGGCACGCACAAACTTGAATAGAAAATATTTCAGCAGGTCAGAGCCAGGGAAGTTTCTTTCTGGGGGTCATTTTTTGGCGGTGCAGCACCAGATGGTGGTTATCAGCTGAGATGCATTGTGGAACAGTAGAGGAGGCTCGGGGAGTACCTGGCAGACGTAGAAAAAGAGGGCTCTATTTGGAGAGACATCTTTTGCTCACCTCTATGACATCTGTGGGGATGTCACCTCCGCTCATATGTGAGTGTGCGCGCACAAATGTGTAGGTGTGTGCACGCATGCACGTTTGACCAAACATTCATAATTGGACCCAGCCGCTCGTTAGACTGACTCGCCGCTGTCGTCATGCCAACCGACCACTTTTCCTTTTGTGCCGTTCCCATTTTTGTGTAGAGATGGCAACTGCATGGAGATGCCTCACACAACACAGCAAAATGCACCAATCATTAGTCTTCAGCATGCATCCTTACCTTTTTGGGCTGAGTCCTTTTGTGCCCTTTGGGGAAGACTGTTTCTTTGTAGTGGCTTGGCGCAGCTTCAGTGGTTACCAATTCATTGTGAACGTGTCAGTGGCAATGTCTGTGTCTCCTGTTTGTGAGTGTCTGTACCGATTTTTTTTTTTTTTATGTAGTCTAGTCGTGGTTCACAACTATGTCAGTATGCTAGTCCCATTAAGGGATTACTCCTTGTTTTCTTATCCTGGACACCTTGGAGTGTCTGATTGGACTGAGACGAGTTGATCCTTACCAATCACAACACCTGCTGTCTGGACATCTGGGGAGCAGGAATCACCACAGACCCAGGCTGGAAAAAACAAAGAAAGAAGTAGAAGAAGGAGATGATAGGATATTGAATAAAAAAAAGGCAGCTAAAACAGAGTCAGGGTGGCATGCAGTTGGCGTATGAATTCTATCTAAAAAACTACTAGACATAAAGAGAATGACAGAGGAAAAGCTTTCATGAGTAGAACTTCCTCAGTCACACTCAATACGTCAAAGAGATATTTTCTGTCTCTAGAAACCGACTGTCAGGCAGCCCGTTTCTGAGTCAGACCCTCTCTGTTCTTAAATAACTTCTGTCTCATCTCTGTCTGCCTCTCTCCGGCTCACTCCCTCTCACTATACTGCTGCCAATTAAAGGGAGGCCACCAAAGACTCATCTAATTTGATCCGTATTACACTCAGATCAGTCTGCAACTGCATGTTGGTTCTTCAAATCTGTTCAGCCGATCATCTAATTGGATTAAAATGCGTTTTATCACACCAGTCTGTCACACTATCTGGAAGATTACACTCTCAGCACAGGCACCTGTGTTTCAGGGCCGCTCCAGCTGAAAGTTCAGGTTTAGGTTTAACATCCCAACATGACTTTTGTAATGACGCACAAAATTTGTCAGAGAATGGGATAACTTCTAATTTCTAGTTGTTTATTGGAGGTTTTATATAAGTTAATCAATTCAGTGAATTATCAAGGCAAATATGAATCTTCATTTTTTTTTCTTGCATGTATTATTTTTAATATGTAGACCACAGGGGTTTTCTGAGGCTCTCCCTGTTTTGAGGTTGGTAAATTCCGAATAAGCAGACCTGGTAAATTGAATATTAAAACTCCAGCTTTTGTGTCACTGGCTGAGTGGGTTGTATATTTCAGAAAAATGTGTACGATGATGATTCATTATATTTGTTGCTCATGATGCTTTTGTAATTTAGCAGTTCTTTCATAGGTTTAATTTTTGAACGTTTTCATTAAAAAATGTGTTTCTATTCTATTCTCTGTATTCAATCAGGAGTCTGTAATTCAGTCATGATTTCGGTAGCTGCGAAACCATTTTTTTCACTTAAATAAATACATCTGAGTGGTCTGATGCAATCAGCAGCTACTTTCTTGCTGTTGAACGATCATGGATCTGATGAGCAGACTTTCGGAGGACCACAGCGTCCATCGCGCACAATCGGAATCAGAGCTGGGGTGGAGTCCGATCGGGTTCCTCCAGCTGAAGTGTTACATTTGGAGAGCAGCTCAATCAGCCCCATTAATGAATTAACAGGCGGCATGCAAATGTTGCCCCAGTGGCTCGGTCTCTCTCGTGCTCTCATAATTGTTAGCTATGAAGTTCACATCAAAACTAATAGCCAGACTGATGCCATTACCGCGCACTTCTGTTGCCACTGGCAACCAGTGGAGTCTGTCATTGTTTGTAGAGTCTGCTGCGGTGTTTGAATGTGAGCAAGAGAGGAGATAGACACAGACTCAGCAACGGCGGGAATAAAAGAGCATGATAAAGAGGGAATCAAAAGAGGTATACTGGGTTCTGATCATTCAGGGAGAAGAAAAGGACACACGCTGGGTCTTGACAGATGTAAATGTCAGCTGGATAGTTTGGTTTGAATGGTTGCAAATGGAGAATACCTTTGCTCGAGCTTCCATCTTTTTTTTTCTTGAAGAGTTTAGTGTGTGAGGCTGCGGGGGCAGAAACACACGGAAGAGCTACGAGCAGCCCAGAGAAACGTCTCTCGTCCTTCAACACTCTATTTTTTCTCCCCAATTTTATTTATTATTATTATTTCTTTATACTACGCCATGTGTCAGCCTCTACGGCACATTTTTACCTGAACTTGTTTTCTCATTCCTGTGAGCATGCAGGGTTTTTTTTTTTTTTTTTTTTTTTGGAAGGTGAAGTAAAGGAGAGGAGGCACTTGATGCAACTCATCACCGAGCTCGCTGCTACTGTCTCCTGCCTTGTCTGCTCAAAGAGCCCTGGAACCCCGCTGGGAAAGATGAGAGGCTTGATTACAGTCAAATTAGCAAATGAGCAGGTTAATTACAGAACCAAATTCTTGTATAAGGACTGTCATTTTTCTGAGAGATGCTTCAGCTCAAAGAGCCTAAAGAAAAAGTGAGGAAGGAGGATGGAAGAGGAGGAGCGGGAGAAAAAGAAGAGGGCACATCTCTTTCCTTTCTCCTCTTTTATTCCAGAAAACTCCCTGGTTTCTGCCTTTCTCGGCTCTGAAGCTTGCCGTTTGAGGTTAAGGGGAAATGGTTGCATCAATGAGCTATTATTTCTTTTTTTTTTTTCTTTTTTTTCAGAGGACACTTTTCGCCCCCCTCCTGCATTTTCTTTTTCTCTCACTCCCTTCCTCTCTCTCAGGAGACTGCATCAAACCCCTCACTCCAGCTTTCTACCCACTCTCCCGCTCACTGGCTTTCATCCTTCACTTCACAGGAGCCTTTGGGAGGCTTCAGATTTTTTATTTGCTACAACCACGTAGAAAAGGAATTTCTGAGACATCGCTAAAGTTTGCAAGGACGTTACGTTTCACACTGAGAAAATGTGCAGTCAACTTGCAGGAAAAAAGAAAAGGCAAAAGTAATTAGGGAGCGCTGGTTGACTTTTTTTTTCCTTTGCCTGACCTTTATCATAAGTCACACGTTGTGTTAAGAATAACACTGTATTAAATAATGTGCTTTTGTAATGTCACTACTTTTGACATTAACTAATGGCTATTAGGGAATTAATATTTTGGAATTAACTAAGAAAAACAGTTTCAGAAGTGCTGTCTCACTCGATCACTCTTAGTGAGCTGGCTGTTGGCTTGAGCATCAGCCGAATGTGCTATTTAATGATTGTCATTTTGCTTGAGAACAGTACATGGGAGAAGATAAAGAGCCTCACAACTAAACCGAAGCATGTGCAACTTCAACACTGTTTCCACAAGAGCTGCGGTGAATCGGTAGCGCCGTAAAAACATTAGTTTACTTTCATAAGACTTTTCTGTTTCAGCATTTTCTTTTGTTTTTTTTGTTTTTTTCTCTTTATTCAGCTCTAAAAGCTGTTTTCCTCAGGAGGCACTAACATCAGAATGTAGAGCATCTTCCTGTAACTAACTGGTGCAAGTTCAGCAAAACCTAATGATTGTATCAGTCATAACACTGAGAGCTAATGTGTCACAACAACACTACGGTAATAAAGCTGTGTGTATTATGAATGCAATCCTAAATGGGGGAGGCAGATGGTGATGCACGAGGTCCTAGGTAAGGAGATACTGCAGTTTTTCTGTGTTTTTAAAGAAGTAATTAGTAACTGTAATCAAATCAGGAACCTCCACAACAAATTGATTTGTTCAGTGGCCGTTGCCGATCTCCTGAGGGGTGGGTGTGTGTGTGTGTGTGTGTGTGTGTGTGTGTGTGTGTGTGTGTGTGTGTGTGTGTGTGTGTGTGTGTGTGTGTGTGTCTCAGTCAGTCTGGAAGACGTGGATGGATTTTGTGGGCAGATGTGTATGAAGTCTGGAGCAAATGGAGTGAGAAGCTGAGCAGCTGGCAGAGGACAAGGAGTAGGCTAGTGAAAAGGATGGGAGGCTCACACGCGTGTGTTCAGACACACACACATACACACACACGCACACAGCGATGATTCAAAACCGGTGGCGCACATAAGAAGTGACATGACTCACACCAGTTCACTTTCCAGACGCCGTGGTTTGTGCATCATGCCAGGGACCAACCTACTGCAACACCGCGAACTTCATTTCGCCCGCCTTGTCGCCCGTGTGTCATCATCTGTCATCAGTTCGGTAAATTAGAGTTTCACTCCTGCGAGTGTTTCCTGGGAATTCGTCCTGGATGCAGTCATATCTCTTAATGGACTTGAAGTTGTGAAAGTTGGCAGGTGGCTCTTCATAGATTTTATGGGTGCTGTGGCAGCCAGAGGGATACGCATCGGGGAGCTGTGTAACTCACAGAGGGCAGTGCGGGAACCGAGAGCGGTGGGAGGGCAGCCATATTTTATCCGTCAATCATGCTGTAGTGAGGGGGAGGGATCAGTGTTCATCTCGGTAGACGGCTCTCTTAACAGACTTACATCGACACAGGCTGTCTGGTTTAAATTACAGCATCGGCAACACTGACCTTTCCCCTCCGCTTTGTTCTTTATTCCTCCGTTTTCCTACGTCCATAGTTCTCTCCTCCTCTCTCCGTTCCTCCTCCCACTTAGAAAGCTCTATTGGATTTTAGTCCATTCCAAATGAATTGAGCTGCGGCACTCATGTCGAAATGAGCCCAGTCGATTGCCTAAATGTAACTACGCACAGTTATCGGGACTGCAGCGCAAGCCATTTGCGGGAAGCCTAAACATTATAAACAAATAAAGCAGCCGTATTGCCTCCAGGCCTTTGGTTAGGAATGCACTGCAGTGTCTGGTGAATGGGCAGCCAGCGTGAAATCCAATATAGGCCTGCGTGTGGAGGAGGAGGGAGAGCACTCTACTCCAATCTTCATCAATACAGCACTCTACAAGGCTGGTGTGGCCACTGCCACCAAAACACCACCACTGTTATTTTGACCACTCCACGCCACATCTGATACTACTGACACCAACGCTACCTGCTATTTCTTTTACTGAACACCAGAGAGGGGGCCGTTCTTCAAGTGTGTTTTCTCCAGGAGTTCCCTACAGAGCTATAATGAATCTCTCCAACTAATCAGGGCAAAGAACTCAGGCTGTTCTTAGAAATGTCTTCAGCTCTCTTGTCGATTCTCCTAATGTCCCCTGATGCTGTTGATTTCCAACATTTCATGCCCTTTTACAAGCTTATATTTTATAACAGAGCTTGCTTTAGTGGCAGCCTACAGTACATTTTCCATAAATAAGATTTTCTCAAGTACCACTGTAGGCGTACAAAAAAAAAAAAAAAACTTTTTCCACTACCTTCGCTTATTATGGTGTCTACAGCAATCACGTTGGACATCATGAAACCGGCGATTGCTGCTGTACAGCAGAAGCTCTTTTTAACAGCTACAAATTATGATGTTACGCAAGGTCTTGTTTTGAAAAAAATACCACTTCTCGGTATGGCGTTAAGATAGTTGTGCTTTTCTCTTATTAACCTCAGTCACCGTGTCCCCCGTTTCACTGTGTCTCTTGTCGCTGTGTCCTGGTGGTTTAGCATTGGTGCAGGAGCAGTGAGGGATAAATCACCAGAGGTCTGCTTGCTGCAAGACAGACACAACCGGAGGATGCCTTCAGCCGCTCTGATTTTCTAAAAACCCTCCGGTTACCATGGAAATCCCTCCATCACCAGCACTTATTGTGACATTGACCTAGAGCAAGGGCCAGGGCCATGTATGATGACCTCCCACTATTTTTTTTTTCCAGGGTGCCTTTCAATGACATGTGCACTTCAGTTTCTGGAGGATATGCACTCCCTGGAAATGCACATGAGCATGAGCACATTCATAACTGCAGCCATTTTTTTGTGTTCATTTGCCTCAAGCGTGTTCACAGTTGCACTCACGTTTACATGCTTGCTCAGAAATCAGGGACAAAGAGCTACACGGATGTAGAGATGGCAACTGTACACGCAAAAATATTCAAGTGATTAAAGCTGAAATCTGGTTGACTTTTTTTCCATGTGGCCACTGGTTCTCCCTTCACGGACATCACATTCAATCGGCTCCTCTTCTCTGAGGCCAGCCGTCCTCTCATATCTCTAACATTTAGATCAAACCTTGTTGGGCTGGAGTCTTGTGGTCAACATGTCTCACACATGTGCATCATATATAAACTGGGATGTCTGCATTACTAGATGCATAGTATGCATCAGATAATTAAAAGCAAGAAGAAATCCATCTCTGCCAGTTTGTTTTCTGAATATAGAAAGTTTTACTTATTTTTGTAGAATTATATGGAATGTAATGGACAGATTTCCTAACCCCTCCATCCACCAAGTAATCCATCCTGAGATCCACCCATTCATCAGTGCATCCAGGCATCATTTTTCCATCTTAATCCACATGGGATTATGGCGGCATTAAGGGGAGCAATGAATCCAAGATGTGGCGGTCCCTCGAGACTTGCTCTGGCTCATCAACTGCATTCAATGAAAAATATCATCAGACATTTAATAAACGGAGGGAAACGGAAAAGCATTGAATTGGTAGTCAAAATTATTAAAATTCCCTGTAAAAGGAGTGCATACCCCTATGCTGGCCTTTGAGTGATGACAATATTTTTGGAGTCTCCGTGATCAATCAGAGTAGCCTATTACTGATCAGAAAATTTAGTTTTTTTGTCATTTGCCAAATGTTGAGGTATATCCTGAGAATCATCTTCACAGTGTGATAGTAGTTTCTGTTCTGTGAAATATGAACTGAAATTAAAATACTTTTTGAACCACTTCATAAATTGTAAGGAGCAAAATGTACTGACATTTGGTTTTAAAATGTTGAAAATGCCCTTTAAAAGTAAGAAAAATGAACTCTCAAGTGAAGCACAAATACCTAAAATCTCAGTTTCTAGGCTTTGATAAAGTATTTATACTCCAGGATTTCCTACATCAGCATGTACCTCCCCTGATGCACGACCTTGGAGGATCGTCCCCCACCCCAGATCTTCTGTTTGCTGTTAGAAATGACAGATTTCAGCCCAGTTTTAGTCCGATAGCTCCTACCTATTCTGGACGGCCTCTCAAACAGACACACATTAATCGCAGCAGCCTCCCTCTGCCTCACCACGGCAAACAGTGTCCATCTTGACAAGTCATTTATTCTTATTTTCAATTTCACCGACTTATTCTCCATAATAGAAGAGAAACAAATCTGCCAATTGGATGTGATAGCTCATTTGTATCTGTCATCCCAGTGTTGGACATTTCTTGAATTAAGACGCAGTTTTAAGGGATCAGCAGTCAGGACACTTGTTGCGCCAGACCTTATGTAATCTGTCTGCCCCGTTGGAGAGATTGTTCATGCCCTTATTTGCTTGCAACAGATTTTTAAATCTGATAGTTAAATATTTGAAGTTGATTAATGTCTAAATAATTTTTTTTCTTCTTAATTATAAAGTGAGTTTTCAGCCACTTTCTTTTGCGGTGTTATGAATCAGTGTGCCCCAAGGTACAGCATTCAGACCTGTGTAAAGCTTTCTGCTAATAGTGATGCGATAGTCTAGCCCAGTGTGGTGTACTTTTAATGTGACCCCGTCTGCTGCATTGATTCTATTCATTCTTCCATTTCTCTCTCTATGCGTTGCCATTATGGATATGGCTGGTTTATAAAGTATCTTTACGAGACAGCTTTGGCTTTTTGTCCAGCTCCACTGCAAAGTGGCCCTTGAAAAAGCCTAGCAGTCGTTCTCCCGTCTCTCCCTCTTACCCCTCATTTCATTTCTTCTGTGTGCCTTCCCAGCCACATCCTCTCTAATGAAGCTAAATCTAGCATGCTAAATGGGACCAGTCATCTATGTCATTGGTGCTAGAGCGGCCAGAGCTGTCTTCTATTGGCCCCGCAGGCACAAACACTCTCAGACCACGAGTTGGCGGCTTTAGAGACACAGCACAGTAGGCACAAACAATATAGACCCAAGCAGGCACTTATCTATAGTAGCGGTGCAATATTGGTGCCATGCATGTGCCCAGAAAAAAGAGGCCGCCATGTGTGGGCCGTGGAGAGCAGATAAAGTAACAGAGTCAAAAATGCCCACGTGAAAGTGCAACTGAAGCTCCAGCTGAGATCGGTACAGTACGGGAGATCAAGAGTAGAGAGATGTGCTCAGTGGGGGACCGGCCTGTCGATTGCAGCGCTCTCTGCTTCAAAGTTCTCAGCTTCAGGATTTTGTATAGAATCTAATGGCTTTGGAGTGTGAGTGCACACAGTAACACAAGTGGAAAGGCACCGTAATATAGGACCCGACATGACAATCCAAAAAGCACACACACTTGTGGGTACACACGCAGACACCTGCACATGCATGCACAGACACATAGCGTTTCAGATCTCTTACTGAAGTCCAATATATCCCTCACAAACCCATTAAGGGTGCTTCATATAACAGCCTCTCAGAGAACACAGGCAGAGGGATGTGAGAACAGAGCCGACTGAGTGAGAAAACACAGCCAGGTATTTGTTAGGTGCTCAAAGTTGGAACACATTGTGGTGTTTTCTTTTGTTTTGTTTTTTTCACATCCAGGTTCTTTTTTTTTTTTTTCTCTCTTTTTTTTCTTTTTTTTTTTTTTACAGAAAAAAACATATAGTACGGTATAACAGTTTTTTTCCCCATATGAAGTTGATTCAAATAGCGCAAACGTAGGCGAAGATTAATTTTGCAAATAAATAAGTTATATTTACCACAGAACAATGATGTTTCACAGCTGAACTTCTACCAAAAGTGAAATGAAATAATAATTTACCAGAATACAATATATGATTTTGGAGTTTTATGTAAAATATCATACTAAGTTTGAACATACTTTGTGTTTTTGGGACACACTTACAGTTTACACTTTATTTCAGCTGTGATTCTGTGATTTTTTTTATTTTTTACCATCCTTCCATCCATCCATCCATCCATCCCATCCTCCTAATATGTTGCTTGAATATACTTTTTTTTTTTAAAGATTCAGTTGGATTTCACTCAGTTTTTGCCAGATTGACTCACCTTAAACCCCATTCAGCTTAAATGATCAAATTCTGTGTCTAACATAAGATGCTCATATATTGTAAGCAGTAATAGACATGAAGAAGTGAGCAAGGTAAAAGAGGAATCTTGTTATTTGGTTAATGGATACATTTCAGGTTGGGTTGCTTGAAACTCTTTCTCAGCTTTTATTCTACTCATGAGCAATTTCTCCATTTCTCATCTCTTGAATTTGCTCCATGAAAAACGGAGGGGGATATTCACTCGCTCCTCTCAAGCTAAGAAATGAGTCACTGCAGCTTGTTTTTGACCGACATGTACCTACCTGAGCTGAAGTAAGACATTCGCACATGGCTGACAGTTGGGTCTCCTCCCTGATCTCCCCCCATTTGACATTTCAGCCTGGAGAAATGAATCTTCTCTGGCATTTATTCACTGCTCTGGGCTTTCGCAGCCCTATAGGTGCTGTCATTTGCACTTTTTAATATGTGTGTTAGTGCTACAATTTTTCTGTTTACTTAAACAAGAGCTGACTTTCCTCTGAAGAGACGGGGTGGCAGTAAAAAATCGCTACAGTGTCCGTGAGCGTTTCACCCCTGCGTGGAGTTATGACATGCACAGACGCATGCAGGCAATGCATGTTGTACAGTAGGAGCCAGCCAAAGTCTTCAGCGTGTCACCTCTGTCATAGTGTTAATTAGACAGTGTCACCGTCTGTCCCCAGTGACATTTATTGCACATTTGAATATTTTACCCAGACAGATGGTAAGAATGTCAAGGCGTGACACTGAGTTATTAAGCCCTAGCCTTCTCCCTCTGCGACAGAACGCGGGGCTTGTCAGCACTCGATTGTTTTAATAACTCACTGACAGTACCGCGGCAAAGTTTGCCCTGGTTCTCTGTGCTGCAGCTCGTTCCTGGGGCACAGGTGAAAAAGCCAATGCACTTGTGCATGTGCGCACATACACACCAGTGCGAGTGTGATTCTTCTGAATGTGGACGAGCAGGAATTCCCTCAATGAATAAAAGAACAGGCAGCTTCGCTTGGTGACCTCTCCGCTCATATGATCCATCTGCAGACGGCCATGCTTTTCTGTATCACAGATGACCTTCACCTGCGTTGACAGTATTATCAGATGCATGGCATGGACGCGCACCATAACCTTAGAGTATGATACTAAAGCGTCACACACTGGTCAAATCCTTCACACTAGAATACACTCAGCATATTGAAAAAACAACAGTCCATTTATCTTCAGTATCCACCTTATCCATGCTGGAATTGCGGGGACCCTGAGCTGATTATTGATTGACCCTTGATTTGCCTCGATCGCACATTGAAGGTATTGACTGACACACCCACTTGCACCAACTTACAAAGTCAAGAACTTTGACAGCAATCTGCTCATTAATTTCAACTATCCCGGTCTGCTCTGGATTCTTTACGATTTATATTTGTTTTACATGTTGAAATCTGATTTTAACAACCCCCAATCAGGAAAAGCCTGTCTGTAATATGTGTTGACTTGAAATGGTAAATCATTTCATTTGTCTTATTTTTACTCTACAAATAAAATTTATTATTAGCATGCAATTAAGAAAAACAAACTAATTTAGAGGTCCTGAACTGGGCTCAAACTTGACTGCCTCACCACCAGGATTGTAAAAAGATATGGCATGTCTGTGAAATTACACAATTTTCAAGGAATGTGTTTGTGGTCGTTTTGCATTTTGCAAACCTACAGTGTTAAAAGGAAAGAAAACCTGTTTAAATTAAATTCTGCTAGCTGCTAAAAGTGTGGATCCTTATCGGCTGAGGATCAAACAATGACATATTGTGTGACAGAAGCTATAAAAATGTTTCTTTTTGCTGAGGTTTCGTACCAAGGTACAACAGATGAGAAAAAAAATATCATCCAGACCCCCAAAAACTTCATGGAACTCCAAAAGAGAATTAAAATTATGTTTCCAAAGCTGACATTTACCTTCATCCAAACAGTGTTTGGTAGCATTTGTTCTTGCTTGTAAAGACATAAAGCTTAGAATACACTGGTGCAAAATTCAGCATCTGAAAAGCCCCTACTAATACTTTCAATGTTGCAGCCCACACGTTATATCATTGTATTATTTCTCGTGTTGCTGCCCTTTGAAATCACTTTTTTTTTTCTTTTTTTTTTCCCAAGGACAAGCTCATTTGTACTTCAAGGCTGCGGTATGAGTTATTCTTCTTCTCTCCTCCCACCCCGCCTCTTTTCTTACCTAACTTGCTCGCACCATCAAACAGTGGATGAGGAAAGAGCGGTTGTTGACATTGAGGAATATCCTGAGCCATCCGACTCCATGTCCCATCATTACAAAGACAATGGCCAAGGAGATATTGCCTGGCGAGTCATCGCTCTGGAGATTAGGAAGTCGTTTGCAGTCCTTTGTGACACGTGATCACGAAACAATCAATTTATGGCATCCTAAGTCTACTGCTTGATCCGCTGCTTTCAAACCATAATTGCACTGCTCTAGTTATTCATTTCCTAAATTATTCATCAAAATTACAAGTATAATAGAGAAACAACAGATAATAGGCTACTTACTCATGGTATTCTGTTTTTAAATGCTGCGTTCGTCAGACGCGGCGGCGCCCTGCTTCCTGTATCAGCGGGCGTCGGCGGCCGACGCTTGTCTTTATGGACGTTCCGATTGGAAGAAAAGTATTTTCTCATGGAGAAACAAGCCCCAAACAAAAGTTGCCAGAAAATCAAACTAAGCCTGCTTGTCAAAATTATTAGATGCTACATTAGCAAATTAGACCCAGTGTTACTTCCAGATTAGCGTGTAAAATTAGGATCAACAACAGAGTGAACACAGCTCGAGCACAGATGTTTTATGCATTATTCATTTCCGACACTGGGAGGAAAAGGAAAGAAAATATGGTTGGAAATGTGTGAAGCAGGTCCAGCTGTGAACTGGAGCGAACCAATTTAGCATCTTAGCAACTTAGCGGCAAACCTGGAGCACGCTCTCATGTGTTTACCGAGTGTAATGCATTTACAGGCCTGCTAATACAGACCGAGGAAAGACAGATATTATCTTGTCAACTTGTTGTATTGTGTATTTTCTTAATAAGCCTCCAGCCCCAAGGTGGACCCCCCTGGCAAAGAGTAGAAAATAAATTCACATCTGCAGTGCTTCTCGTAACAGTCTATATTATGAGCTTAGTTTGTTTAGTTATTCTGAGTATATCGTCACTGCTGCCATTTCGTCCCGTTCCCACAGCTCATTCTCATCTTGTCCGTCATTTCTCCCGCGAGTTTTTGAGCTATGTGTAATTACCCAGTTTGTTTGCACCTTGGCTCTAACTGCCTGTCTTGTCGCAGCCAGCTTGTGTTCACGGGAAGCGTTTGTGTGTGTGTGTGTGTGTGTGTGTGTGTGTGTGTGTGTGTGTGTGTGTGTGTGTGTGTGTGTGTGAGCGCGTGTGAAGGTTTGCATGTGCCAATCAGTCTTTAGCAAATATGGGTGTGACAGGCAAGAGCATGCAACAGTGCTAGTGTGTTTCTCAGCACATGTGTGCGCCACCCCAAGCCCACTCTGGCAGACACAGAGACAGAGAGAGGGACCTTGTCGTCTCTAATCCCTTTGTTTTGAGTCAGATTAGAGCTTTGCGAGGCGTTTGCGAGGCCTGCAGAATGTGGATTTAAGGATTAGTCTAATAAACAGAGGCTCTGTGGCACTCTGCAGCCCAGTGTGGAGATTACACAGGGAAGGAAGAGAGAGGGATGGATTGCCCCCCCCCTCCTTCTCCACCCTCTTCCATTCATTTCCATACCGACAAATGAGAGGATGAGAGGGGAAGAGACATGGTGGAGAAAATGGAAGGTGGATGAGGTCTGTTCACAGTTCCTGATCAGTGTGGTGACTTTCATTCATATCATGCCTCCACAGGGACCTCAGCGCTCTCATGCAGTCACACATGCAGACCTTGGGGTTTGTAACTCTTATCCGAAGACTCTTGTATGACCTTAGCAATACTTTGTAACTTGTGCATTCAGCCTGGTTAATCGTGGGGGCTGTTCTCATTTGAGCACAATACTCAGCAAAGCACGAATAATGCGCAGAACAAGTGCAGCGTATTAACTGGGAAGCCTAAGTGGGAAAACTCAACTATTAGCTCGCTAAAAATCCCATCATGTCTGCATTGTTGCCGAGCATTTTCCAAAATCTGCACTAATACCGTAGACAGATGAATGTATTTGTTTCATTCTATTTCGGCACTGGAGGGACGTGAAACCTGATAAAGCAAGGTTTATTGACTGAGAATATAGCTTGCTTTATTTTTTTGGAAGTGACCTTATTGTTGTGTGGCCGTTCAGATGAAAGGCAGCCTAATTTAGTAAAAAAAAAAAAAAAAAAATCACCTACTGACTTATTGCTTGCTGTCAAATGAAGATCTGAAAATCTGTGATGGCGGATTCTGCTGCACATCGTCACCGGCAGATGTGTTGTTGGGGCATTTAAACCCGCGACGTGCAAAACAATCAAACATCGGCATCATTAAAACTTGTAAATTTGATAGCTTTGTGCGTTTCAGCCGCGGTGTTATTTTTTTATTTCTTTGATTTGCATTTATGAGGATAATTTGACGTTCTGGTGTCGGTGACAGAAAATAAGCAAACAGCGGCAGAATGAGTGAACACAACGACCAATCGCACCTAATAGGCAAGTGATTTTTACCTGTTTGAAGTGTTGAGGGTAATTGGTTGAGGTTCATGTGTGCGTACGCATGTGTGTGTGTGTGTGTGGGAGGGGGTGAGTGAGAGGTGAAGAGCTTCCTGTCCTGCTCAGCCGTCAGCTGTTGGCTCACACACACATCTTGGATCCAGACTGGGCCGCAGTTTCCAGTTGAACTGAGGCCACCCGAGCATCCCCAGCCATCATTTTGCCCTCTGCATGCGTGTGTGTGTGTGTGTGTGTGTGTGTGTGTGTGTGTTTTGCTTTGCCTTTGCACTTGTGCCTTCACTTTTAATGCCACCCGAGATCGAAGACATGATTAATGACTCTTCACGGTGAGAAGCCTCTCAGTCAGAGCCGGGTCCAAAGCTCACACGAGGCAAGTGCGCGCGAGCGTGCATTTGTGTGTGTGTGTGTGTGTGTGTGTGTGTGTGTGTGTGTGTGAGTGAGTGACAGTGATTGGAAAAATGAGAGTAATAGAGGTCATGCTACATATTTAAATGCACATAAATATTAAGATATTAACTAAGCGCTCAATAGCGGGATTTATCAAAGTGTGCAGCAGGACTCCTCCCCTGAAGGAGCTTCACATCTCGACCTCCCGGCGCTTCCACGTTTCACACCACACATGCTTTCTCCCACACTAAACGCTGACTTTTGGTTGAGTGCTGAACTTTGTAATGTTTTCCACATCATACAGTGTTCTCAGTAACTGTTGTTGAGAGCCATAGGTGAGAAAAAGCGACACTGTTGTCTTTGCAAAGTACTGTTTTAAAATATAATTTATTTAGTATACAACTGTTCCTGTGATTGTAGCTATTTTAGCATTCGAATTAGTTTTTAATACACTGACACTGAATTCTGTCTAAGTAAAATAATATATAGTTTTGACGTAAATTTGTTATTTTCATGATGATTTCATTTTATAAATTTGAATCATCTTGGAAAAAGATTTCTGCCTAACTCTTCAATTTTTCTGACATTTCACACTTTGAGAACTACCGTTCTGTAGTTTGTATTCACATAAACACACATTTCTTTCCGAGAGTGAATAATCAGGTAACACACACACACACACACACACACACACACACACACACACACACACACACACACACATTTATTTATTTACACAGTTTAAATTTGTGATATCCATACAATGACTTTTTGAAACATAATGTACATAATGAGATATTTATGGAGAAAGCCACACTGTTAAGACTAATTACATCGATTCAGCGTGGATTATTCAGTGGATCCACGGAAAAGAAGATATTTCATGGTGAAAAGAACAAATTATACATTAGGATAATAAGGATTTACACATAAAAACATGTGGATGTGAAGTGTCAAGTGCATACTGTTCATCAGGGGAATCAGAACATGTAATTGGATGCTTTGATGGCTGTAAGTATAATATTTTAATCTCAGCCGTGTTTGGGTGCAGTCGGACGCTCTCTCTGAAGTCAGGATGCACGCAGGTTTTTTTTTTTTTTTTTCTTTTTCAGTGTAATTGAGTACAAGTCTCATTCACGGATTTGTTTTCACTCTTTATTCTCACTCAACCTCTCTGTACTCAGCTCTTTCCCTGTCTACTCTTTTGTCTCTCTCAGTCACTCCGTGTCTTCCTCCCTTTGTCTTTGCGCGCAAACTGTGTAAACAACTTAATTTGAGAAGCGGCACACAAAAAAAAAAAGTAGAAAATTGAAGCCAAACGCTTTTATAGCCGCAGTTTTGTCTTTTGTGATAACAGGGCCAAGTTTTCAATAGGCCATCTCTGACTATACAAATCGCATTCAAATGAAAGAGAAAAAGAGAGACAGAGAGAGAGGAGAAGAAGGGAGAGTGATGGAGAAAGAAAAATAGATACCAAATGAACAATTTCATCTCCTGTTGACAAAGAGTGCTGGAAGAGTGTCTGGATTTTCTGATGGATGGGCTCCATGCTGTGTTTTATCAAGCTTTTTAGCTGCCAGTCTTGTTGGCTGATTTTTACTTTTGGTATAGTTACAATTGAATTTAATGAGCCAGGTATTGGCCGCGCTGCAGATTTCCAGTCAAGTCATGAGATCTGACAAGATAAGATTTTACGGTATTTTTATAAGGTGAGAAACTCG
Organism: Salarias fasciatus; assembly: GCF_902148845.1. Classification (NCBI taxonomy): domain Eukaryota; kingdom Metazoa; phylum Chordata; class Actinopteri; order Blenniiformes; family Blenniidae; genus Salarias; species Salarias fasciatus. Next base: position 7,495,691 of record NC_043746.1, on the reverse strand, counting down.
TTTACCTTAAATGCCAGTAAATAAAAAAGAGGGAATAGAAAAATACTGAGATTTTAATATATTTTAAATTAACTATATTGTCAAAGCTGTTCACTAAATAATGAAAGAACCTGTTTGCAAAGTGCAATTCATTATTTAAAGGTGGATTACAAAAAACAAATCTAATGAGTCTTAGAAATTATTTGTAATTTGCTCTTTTATTGGAAATATGTATCAAAAAGGTTCAAAATGTAATATGAAAAATGGCCCAATATAAACTAATTAAAAATGACTCTGTGTGTGTGTGTGTGTGTGTGTGTGTGTGTGTGTGTGTGTGTGTGTGTGTGTGTGTCTCAAATATATAAATTCAGATTTAATAAAATGTAACATTGACACTGAAAAACAAACGGAAAATTTGAGGACTTATTGAATGTCTATAAAGCCATACAAGCTATTTAAAGATCTCCCTTTCAGAGGTTCTTCATATTTTGTGATATTGTAAAGATCAACGGACTAAGCCATTTCTTTTTAGAAAATAAAAACGCTAAGTAATCAATATTATTTGTTTGCTGCTGCAATGAAAGAGCACTTCACATATAACTTCTTCTGAAAAGGAGAAACTGCAAACCTTGTAAATCGTGCCCTCTCGGTCTGTATGGAGCCGAAGAATAAGTCAATAAATGTCAGGCTGGTTTGTAGCATATACAAAGTGAACGTGGCCTGTTGGTGCACCCACCTAGTTGGCTGCAGCAGAAGTCATCTGGTCAGGCAGCCTCCCACAGCGCCATGGCCTTAAACCACGTCTGTACGAGCACCAAGACATCGCCTCCATGCTTATTTGTTTGATAAATGCGAGCGGCGGCTGGATGGATCCTTTTGCAGCTAATTGTCTTCGGGTACCTTGCCAGTGTACATGTAACCATTACAAATGCAGTGAAATAATATGCAGAGCCAGGCCCGCCCGATTGCGATCAGCTTGTTCCCGGAGCCGGATGTCTCTGCAGCATTTTCCTCAGGCAGATTTGAAGCATGATGCAACAAAACACAAAATACCTGAGGCAATTTCAAGCCATAAATGCACCGATGCACCTTCTGCTGAGACATTTCTGATCCACTCCTGGCTGCCCCCCCCCCCCCCCCCCCCCCCCCCGCCCCCCCCCCCCCCCACCAGCTCACCTCCAGCCGACTAATCTGTATAAACCCATTGTGGCAGAATTTGTCGGATGCATTTCAATTTTGACAGTTTAGGTAAATTAGATGCTATTTTTCCATGTGCAAGAGACACATCCGAATCATGTAATAAGACATGAGATTTGAGTGGTGAAAAAGCTGCATCTGTATATAAAACCTGCTCTGTCACTTGTGTTGCTTTGATATTTTTATTCTGTTCTTTTAAAGGTTAATTAGGCGGAATGGAAAACCTTGTTTGATGCTCACTAATCCATTGATTTCATTAACTTCCTATTAACTGGTTGTGATTTCTAGTTACAGTGGATTTACAATGTATTATTTTTCTTTTTTTTTTTTGAAAGCTGTTATTTGCAGAGAATAGACAAATTATCTGCACCAAACTTCACCTCTATAATTTTGAAAATTAATTCTCCGCCCTTTCTGTCATCTTCCAATTACGATTCTCATTCTGCCCGGATTTCATGGTCACTTCACGGTTGCATGCATGTCTCCTTTCTCCTTCATCTCACCATCTAATGTTGTCAAGGACAGCTGCTTGCAGGATCTGTGTGTGTGTGTGTGTGTGTGTGTGTGTGTGTGTGTGTGTGTGTGTGTGTGTGTGTGTGTTTGTGGAAATGCCTGTGCTCGATCATGAAGTTGTGGTTTAAGATCAGTAAATTGAACTTCTGATAAATTAGACAATTCCCCTCGGTGTGATGATCAGGGGAGGTTGGACCGTTGTCAATGGAGTAATTAACCAAAAACTGTGTGTGTGTGTGTGTGTGTGTGTTTGTGTGGGGAGGTGCGTTCTTCAGCGACCTTGAGAAAAACACCTGTGTGTGTAGGAGATGTGATTGATATGTGTTCCAGGTTTCATGGTTGTCCCCCTTTAGCTTCCTCACATCTATCAGTCTGTCTCTGATGCTGTGCTTTCTTCTCCCTCTTAGTCAATCAACAGTTTATTATATACAGAACACACACACACACACACACACACACACACACACACACACACACACACACACACACACACACACACACACGCACAGTCTTGTATTTCTATCCTTGTGGGGACCGTCCATTGACTCCCATTCATGTCTAGCCCCTAACCCTGACCCTTACCCTAACCCTAACCCACACCACAACAAAGCCTAACCCTAAAGAAATGTTTTTGCACTTTTACTTTTTTCAGTAACAACAACATGGTCAAGAAAACACTGTTTCTCCTACTTAGGACCGGAAAAAGGTCCCCACAAGGCACGTCGTTCCACGTTTTGCTATCCTTGTGGGGACATTTGGCCCCAACAAGGATAGAAATACAAGAACACACACACACACACACACACACACACACAGTGTATAATTTAACTTAGATGAGAAAAAAAGATTTATCCTAGCTGCATAAAAACATAATGCTTTAAACAATATGCACCAAATGTGCTTTGTTCTTGAGTTGTTGTTGTTGTTGTTGGTTTTTTTTTCCAATCAACAAGTTCATTTATGTAAAAATGATTGCAGTGGTGTTAGTTGGCACTGTCCTCTCTCAGTGAGAATATACTTCTTTTCTCCGGACCTTTGTAGGTTTTATATTGCATCAATTTGTGTCAGTAAAAATGTGTGTGTGCGCGTGTGCGTGTGCACGGCAGCTTGTCCAGGGTGCACCGTGCCTGCACGCCACGGACGCCACTGAAAATCCAGTTTAATTGCAGCAGTCGCTTCACATCACACCAGGACGGTCTTTTAATGCCACAAATCTGTCTGGAAGGAACTGAACCTCTCACACTCGTAGCACAGAGAAGCTTTTTCTGCCAGCGAGTTTATCGATAGTCCTCCAGTTTCAAACCGATGCTGTGTTTTGTGAACCTCGCACACCATGCAGGGAGGAAACAATGAAATGAAAGTCTGCCTGATTATGCTTTTGAAACAACAGCATATGAATCTGTTGGAGGAACCACGCTGAAATAAAAGAATTTAAATGCAATAATATTTGCTTTTAGAAAAAAATAAAAATCTGCTAAGAAAATGGTTGCAGTGATCAAAATGTCATGTGAAAATATCAAAACACTTCTCTCTCCACAATTTACAGTTGTGGTCACTCACTTTCTATATCATTATTTTTGTGCCATTGTCAGTCAAGTTTCCCTTTTCACTTTTCTCTATGCTTTGAATTATTCAGCTTTCTCATTCTATTTTTCATATTTTCATTGTAGACTTGCAGACATGTAATTGACATGGGAAACACTCCCATGTGGCATGAAATCAAGTGAAGGAATTTTCAGTCATTTCTATGAATAAATGACATTTCATTTTTGAGCCATTTTTGGTAGAGATTATAACATTTCACAGATGGTTGGATTCGGTATCACATAATTTGAAATCAAATCGTATTTTGTATTTAGTTTGCATTTGAAACTCAGACATTGTCATTGTTTATTCTTGGAAATATACAAATGTATTATCTAAGTTGTCATGCTGAACTTGTCAGGCCTCATCCTGACGCCTCGCCCTGCACCTCTGACATCTGAGTCTCATGTAACTTATGAAATGACGTTAAGCACTAAATTTCCCCCAGAATGTCGCTCATTGTTTGGATGAGAACATGTTCGCACATTCCCTGAGCCAATCCTCGCTCTGTTTCCTCTTGCTCCATTCGAGGTACAAACACATTAAGGTTGAACTGCTAATAGCCTGTGTGATGGATGCCCAAGCATAATGAGCTCTTTATGAGACTTAATACCTACTGTTAATCAATGGACATAGCAGGGCACTTTTCAATACTACCTTCTAAGCATTTTAAAATGAGCCCTCATTGAATAGATTGACTCACATTCTGTATCCTTGCTTCTTTTTTTTTTCTCCCCCTTCTCATTCTTTTGTCTGTTCTAGCATGCAATTAGTTACATCACATAAACTCCATCAAGCGATGCCTGTTCTTTATAAGTGCCTTTTTCCTGCTATGAAATTGACTGTCCAGACGGAGAGATATTTTGATGAAAATGCAATGCTACGCTGTAATGCAAGTGGGTGGACCAGACTTTCCTCAGCCTCAAGTAATGGAACCACGGATGACCTATTTATTACCATAAATATCCCATACAGGCAGCTGCTGGAAGTGTTCCTGTCAATTACCGCTGGTTGTTGTATTGTTGTACTTTGATCTTTAGACTGCTACTGTAATACGTTGCTCAAGGCCGCTCCACTAGTATCATGCTTTATTAGCATCATAATCATGTATAATCTGCATCCACAAGTGTAAGGTTTGAATAGATTAAACGTGGGATGGTGCTCGGACAGATCAGGCTTTCGCTCAGATTAGGTATTGTCACAATGTACTTGTTCAGTTGCGTCGCGGCCTGCTTTACAAGCTGTGCCAAGATCTGGTAAGACTGTGATCTCAGGTACTTCCATTCTGTATACGTGCATCTGTGTGTGTTTGTGACGTCCTGCGTGGGGGTGTGTGTGTGCGTCTGGGTGTGTTTGATTATCCCTTACAGCCTCTAAGGGAGCCAGATTCATTCTCACTCTGATAATGAGGGAGAGACTACCAATGCCCTCAAGTCATTTCTCTTCTTCTTCCTGTTGCATCCGGCTGCTTTTCTTTCTTTGTTGCCTTTACCTTTTCTTTTTTTTCCTTATCTGTATAATCTGTCTGTTTTGTCATGACTCCGTCTGTCTTCTCTAAGCTTCCTATCCACTTCTGTTGCATTCATGCATCAGTGCCATCACTTTAGGATGACTGGACCATGTTTGAGTCACTCTCTGTTTTTATGTAATAGATTTAAATGCTGGCTGACCATTTTTCATCAGAGCGGTCGATGGCTGACTACCTCTGTGGACCACAATGCTGGCAGCTCTGTTTCTCCCCACAATAGCCTTACTTATCCCGCATCAATACTCCGATGTGTTGTATATTTGCCTGGTTGCTCGAATGTCCATTCACAGTGCTTCCTCTTACCTAACTTTCCCTGTATATTCTACTGGGAGTGCGAGACAAGTGTGAGGCACAGCAGTGCATCCATTAATTTTATACCAACCTCCGTGTCGTTTCCTCTCCTCTCCTCTCTGTCTCTCCCTCCTGCTATCTCTGTTTTCCAGGTGACTGAAGTGGAGATTGACATTGCGAAGGCCTTTTAGGAGGCCCTTCCATCTCACTCCCGGCCTCCTTCTCCTCCCTCCCCTCTGCGTCTGTCTCTCCTCCCTGAATCCTGACCCCCATATCCCCGACATCAGCATGGATCTGAAGGACCGCCGGCACCGCTCCCTGACCAGGGGTCGCTGTCCCAAAGACCCCCAGTACAACACGTCCTCTCTGGACGCAGACGAATGCCGTGTGCCCACTCAGAAGTCGTACAGCTCCAGCGAGACCCTGAAGGCCTTCGATCACGACCAGAGGCTGCACTATGGGGGTTGTGTGACCGACCTGGTTCACCACGAGGCAGACGAATACTCCAGACAAGGTGAGTCCATGGAGTGAAAATGCCTTTTTCAAATACATATTGTCGTTACAGTCACACGTTCATATGGTGCAGGGAAATCAACTTCAACTCTCATTATGTCCAAGGAAATAAGTTCTGTAGGACTTGATGCCACTTGGATAAGAATGTCAATGTTTCCCATGTGAAGCTGCCACTTCCATCTGATCAGCTCAACAGTGGCATTATAAGAGAAATAAACTGGTTTGCTGATCCATGATGGTCGATGGCATTGAATCGAATGGATTTACTTTAAATCCTCATCCTACACGCTCTTTTACATTCATACTATTTTATCTCCTGTCTTGAGCCCCTTAACGTTTCAAGTAAAAATGCCTTGTTTCTGCATTTTCGCTCTTAAAAGTTTCACGTTAATACGGCAACATTTTGAAAACAATGTCTGTTTACAAGGAAACAGCAGAAACTGTTGGTTGTTTTTGTCATGAAACCACACGCACGCAGAGAACAGTACACTATGAACATTACCACTGGGAAGTACACGGATATTCGGATGGACAAACAAAGGTTGTTTGTTATTACAGAGACTCTCAACTAGAAAATTATCAAGTCCCAGGAGATTCCAGGAGAACAACGACTGGGAGTCATGACACTCAGGAGGCAAACCGTTGTTGTCCATCCACTCGCACACGTGCAGAACAATGCTTTATGGCCATGGTGTGCATACACAGTAGTAACATTTCCGTCGTCTAAAAAGAGATGGAGTCTGGGCATTTTCGAAAGATTCTTTTCCCCAGAATTTTTGAAAAGTCACACCTTGAGAGCTGTTTTCCAAAAAGTTATATTTTCAGTGGCTCCAACCACTGCTGTCTCGTGAATGGACACCCAAAAGCAACAAAAGTTGTGCTTTTCGTTTGTGTTATTTTCTCATGGCTGCTTTTGAATCAAATGAGTTAACCTTGTTTGAGTATTTCAAAAACTCTCAAACTGTCTGCACCTTTAAATGTAAATCCCCGAGGACAAAACCAACTTATAGGTTTGCTGGTTGACCTTGCAAATGGTAAAAATGAACTGTGAGGATTGGTAAAAAGACTGTTGTTCCTGATTCGTCCACTGCAGATCGATAATTCTTACTGCTATAGCCAAATGAAGTTAGCGTGAAACCCAAACCACAAAGTGCAAACATCCTGCATTTTGAGAACCAATAAGCTTTGGAACATTTGTGAAAAGAAACACTGTCAAGGGTAAGATTTTTGCACTTTTTTTTTTTTTTAAGAAAAAAGGTGTACTCATGAGAAAAGACATTTTTTTGCACTAAAACAAGCTAATTTCAGAGTTGCTGGTATCTATAGGTTATGACGATGGCCAATGAACTAAAATGAGTGAGACACCCCCACATTAACAGCATCACAATCTGAGTTCCCATTTTGTCTCTCTCTCTTTTTTCAATTCTTTCTCACTTGCCATGTTTGTGCTCATCAAAGTAATGTAACGGCCTTTATCATCATGTTAATTTATTGATGACTATTATTCCTACCTGAGCTTGAAATTGTGCTTGTAGCATTTTGTTTTGTTGCATGTGACTCTCAATATAACGCTCAGTATGGGCATATCAAAGGTATTGCAGTTTGACTAAATTTCAGCAGTCATTTCCACTGTCAGTTCAGCTTACAAATTCAAATATACAGTATTTTCACTGCAGCAGCATTGATCGAGTCGAGAGTAGTGAAATACATTTTTCAGGCATTCCAGTCCATGTGCGTCAACATCAAGTAAACATCTTCCACTCCACAATAAAGAGTGACCTTGGTGCATGCGTAAAAGGTTTTCAGTTGGATGCTACTTGTAGGCATTTGGTGTTTCTTGCACGGCTTCTGTAGAGAGCTGTTAATGTAATCAGAAGCCATAAATGCTGCACTTTGCAGCAAAGGACCAAAGGAAGCCTTTAGCACTGGCAAGGCTGTCATAATGAACTTCTGTAACCCCCGGTGTGCAAGTTAGCCGATAGGCCGATAGGTCACTTCTAACGGGGCGGGCTGGCTCTCATAGCTGTGTCTTTTAACTGTTTGTGTGTGTGTGTACAGATGTGTATATTGCAGAGGGACATGAAACAGGCAGTATTGATTCTTGGCTAGTGAAAGGAGTCAGACTCAATGGGATTGATCTCTGCTAAGCTCTGTTTTCTCTGCATGGACACAGACAGGAGAGGAAGCCAGCTCCGAGCAATACAACATAACAGAGCAGGAGAAGGTAGAAAAACACAAGAAGGTGAAAGAATTGTCCGTGTGTGCATGTGTATGTGTGTCTTGACAGGTCCTTGATGGTATTTTCCAAATGCAACATCTTCATCATAGCTTGAAAAGGTAACCTGTGTGTTTTCAAGAAATTTGAGAAATGGATCAATGTGACAGTAGTTTGAAAAGAAAAAAAAAAGTGCAATGGCACACTCATAAAAGGAATACCTTTAAAAAAAAAAAAAACAGAAAACAGACAGAGAAAGAGAAAAGAATACAACAGAATAACTTAGTTTTTCAGAGGCAATGGTAAAAACAGAAAATGGAGGATTGATTGGCGGAATGGATGAAAGACTGGAAGTCAGCGATGTGTGCTGTTCGGACACACTCCAATGCTGCACCGAGCTGACCTCACACCAGGCGATAGCTGGTCGATACCACAGTCCTCTCAGCCTATCGGTTCCCTCGAAAGCCCAGAGCCACAGATGCATCGTGGGAAGTGTGGCCACAGGAGACCAACAGTGTTGCAGCACCATATGGACTGTGACACTACGGGAGGAGGAGTGGTGCTGGAAGGATAGAGAAAGAGAAGGAGTTGGAGTGAGAAAGACACAGAGAAAGAAGCAGCAGATGACAGGGTTTTCTTTTTTTGTTTGGTTTTTTTCCATCTTTCAACTAGATATTTTTATAACCAGTACACTAGAGACAGGGTGTTATTTTGCATTCTTTGTCATACGAGGAAGGGTAATACGAGTAGACCGCTTTATTTTCTTTACCAGTAACTACTTTAATTGGACATGGGGGATACGGCTCTCACATAAATTCCCTTTTTTGTATTTTTTTCGAAGCTCTGACAAACCGTTTGAAGGAGACATTTGGTATCTGAACTGACCTGCGATATTAGTTATTAATGGCCGATGTGGCCACACTTGAAAATATGATTAACTTTGATTAAATTATAATGATGTTGTTCTTTTGGTTGAGTGAGCCATCTTGAGGTTTTTTTTTTTTTTTTTTTTTTTTTTTTTGCCTTTCACTGAGAAGTTTTGAGGTCACCCAAAGCTATTCTCAGACTGTTTGCTTTATAATGATTGTGGAGCATGAACCAATTTACAGTTCCGTGGTGTGTTAATGCATATTGATGCGGCCTTACAGGTGTCATTACTTCCATGTGCTGAGATTAAAAAAAAAAAAATAGTTGGATTCATGCATGGGTGGGGCTCTGCTTCCTACTGAGCATGTGCACTAATACATGCACATGTATTATGAGTGCCTCATATCGTTATAGCCTATTGATAGACCTACAGTAGCTGGGGAAATGTTGAGAATCTGCTAAAACTCATGATTTTTCACCAGTGTTAATCTAGTTGCACTTGCTGGTTAGTCAAATGTGAAAGTATTAAGTTATACAGTGAAAATTATTGGGAGTAAAACAGATGTCCACAGAATGTGTCCGCAGCCAAATTATGACTCTTGGAGGCGTCTGTTGGAGGGGGAGCAACAAAGAAAACTCCAATCGTATACTGTGGATTAAAAACTGTATTTTCAAATGTTTTTGATTATTTATAATACCTACACAATGAATTTTTGTCACCATGCATACTTTATGTTCTTAAAATCTCTAGATGTGGAAAACTTGTGCTGAGACCAGTTCCAGTGGCCTTTACAGTTGAACACAGCTCTCTGTTACGTACCACATCGGTCGGAAACAAAATTATGACTGTCCAGTATTGTGTACATCCCAAACCTTGTTCCCTCATAAGCAGTAAACTGTGATGCATTAGTGTTATTTCAGATCGGTGCACATTTTCTCACCGCACAAGTTCGCAATTCCATTTTTATGTGTGATGTAGTACACTTAAAAGTTCTCTGAACTAATTCAACTGACCATATGTTCTGCTGCTTATTTTTCACAGCTAAATTACCACTCACATATAAGATTTGTAAAAACAAAAAGAAGTTATGGTCAGAGTCGTGCCTTTGCAAACGGACAGCCACTTCCAACATTCAGAGCAATAATTGACCGTCTTAGAAGTTTGCCTTGCAGTTTGTGTCCATGTATCTTGCATGGAGTGTAGACATGTTCATCACAAGTTTCTGTACTTTTAATTTACTGAACTACACTCTTGATTATACTCATTTATCATTAGTAAAGAAATATTAAATCCTCCCTGCGAATGCAGCTTCAGAGTGATTTGACAATTCCTCATATGCTACATAGCTAAGACATAAACAAAACATTACCCCAACAAGTAATTAACCAGCCAACATGAATACGCTATCAGGCTGAATCAGCGAAGAGGAACGTAAAAGAACTCCGTCTGATTGTCTCGCTGCCACAGTGCACAGAAAATCTATTGTCGGGTGCAATTATGATAATATATTAGGGAATTTTAAATAGATATCTCATTTTAGCTTTATTTTTCAGTTTTGGTAAACTAGCTGTCCCAAGTGGCTCCTTGAAGATCCTGATAAAGCGGGTTCAGTGGCGTCGTCTAAGAGACCCCCCACTTTCATTGGATCACAACTTCTCTGCTTCCCCCATTACACACTCATTACCTTGGCTGCTTGGATAAGCACAGCACAAATAACACATTCTTTCCTCAACATAACATGCAGCAGCCTGGAAAGCTCATTACAAGTGTTCACTGTTTAACACCACAAAGCAACATATTCAAAAACACCAGTGATCCTAATAAGGCACATTGTCAAGTCTCATTCTCACAAAAAAAAACTGAAATATTAGAGACACATTTGGTGGCTTTAGTTGACACATGAAACTCTAGCTGGTCTCATTTCCTTGTCATTTTTCTTTGGATTTTTAGTAAGCAGCATGAATCACTGTTAAATCGGATCACTTGACAGAAATACAAATATGACAAAAGTGTAAACTCAAATACATCACTGTGAGCAGTCAAGCAAGGCACATTACGGCGTCCTGTCTTAGCACAGCCTCTCTTTGTTTGCCCGTTCTCGTTCGCGTCTCTGTCTCCCTGATCTTTCAGCCTGTACTTTATGTCTCTGTCTCACCCTCAATCCTCCCTGCAGCTCCTGTTTAGCACCTCCCAGAGGTGCACCGTCCCTGCAGGTCTACCTCTAGACGTTGGCATTATCACAGGCGCTCCGGTTTCCAGAAGCTTTGGCCTTTTCCTTTCGGGGGGATCTAAATGAGCCCCTCTACATTCTCCTCTGCCGTTTTGCCCCCAGGGCTGGAATCCACACAGAGAACCCACCACCCACCTGCTGACCTTACTGCCTGGACAACACTCAACATCATCTACTGTCCCTTCTCAGCTGCCGCTCTCTTCCCTTCCATCTACCCGTCTCACATTTTTCTCACTTTCTCTTATGTCTCTTTCTGCTCTTCTATCACACCTTTCATATCTGCTTTCTCTGTCACATTTTTCTCTTTCTCTCACCCTCGCTGTTCCTATATTGTTGCTTTAGTGGTCATATCACACATTTGTTATGTTGAGGTTCTCTCGATGGATTTGAGAATGAGCGTGCGGGGCGCGTCTTCATTTTTGATTTCACACAGGCTTCGGCTGCTATCGGAGCTCCATATGTTTGACCTGGTGTTATCAGAATGAGCTCGTTCAAGCTTAAAGAGCTGCGGGGCACATTCAGTAAAGCCTTATTTCACTCGTTTTGCACTCCCTTTCTTGATGTGACGAACGAGGAGAGCAGCCAACGGATCGCTTTGTCCGAAAACTCAGCCTTTCACACTCTGGCATGATTGCCTTTACCGTCTTCATTCAAGACCAAGAGGCAACAAAAATGCACGGTTAGGTGGCGGGAAAGAGGCTTTAAACTATAGAGGCATTCTTTGTTTCATCAGTCCTCTCTTCATTCTTTAGAGAGGCTTCCAAGTGTCTGCAAGAACAGCGTCAACCAGCAGAAACCTCTCATAATGTGTCCTCTCCAGCAGGATTCGGGACTAAAGCGCTCCCTCCAGAGAAAGCAGCTTCCCATGTGACCGTGTTTGCAAAATCCTCCATGAAAAGACGAAAGGAGTGCAGCATGCACGATAACTTTGATTAAGTCTATTATATCATGTAAATGTGAAGCCTTTTACTATTTCGAGTGTCTTCTGAGCAAGAGTGTTGTCTCTACAGTGGCCACTATCTCCTAAGATCTCTTTCAATTAAGAGCGTCCCAGTGATTTAACATGACGCTCCTATCCTCGTGTGCAGATTAACAGCGGGTGTTATCATCTTATGCCACTTGACCACCAAAGGTTTGGCCATCTTTAAGCAGAAATGGAAAACTTTACAGCTCCAAAACCCACTTCAGTCTGTCTCTCACCCACAAGTTTTCTAACTTGCAGTTCCAGCTGACGAATTCGTCGAACTTCAGGCAGCTCCCTCAGGAACTACAAACAACTTTATGAAACACTTTTATGCAGAACTCCCAATGACTCGTAAACAGGCTTTGATGTGTAAAATGCGCCGAGTTTCCCTTTAAGACAAACGTTTGGTGGGTGCACAGAGGTACCCACATGTTTGTGTCTTCCACCGCTGCAGAGACCCAGTGTGTCATTTCTGGTAGAGGTGCCTCGGGTCCTCGGGGCCTCTGGCTTCCAACAAGTACAATTGTTGATAGCCAGTGGGAAGCCAGCGAGGGTTCTTGTCCTTGATGCTTTCCCGAGGACTTCTTCTTCCTGGTTGTGTCTCTTGAACAGTGGTGGCTTGAATTAGGGGAATAGCGTGTACCTACCACATGTTCGCCTCCCAGTGATGCTTATTGCTTGCAGCGGCTGGTGACATCATGTGTCACAGACGGAGCACATGTCTGCTCGCAGCCTTTCACGGCCCGACAGTGTAGCCGACAGTGACAAGGGCTGCAGTGCACGGGGACGTGGGATGCTGAAAAGTGAGAGAAAACAAGTGCAAAACTCGACCAGAAAAAAAAAAAAGGAAAGAAAAATCAAGAGTGTGTGTTTTGTATTTTTTCTCAGTGTGTGTTCACGCACACAAACTTGTGTGTATCCATGCATTCCGCTGGGTAACAGTCAACCTGGACCGCTGATGATCAAAGAGAGAACAAAGCAGCTGCATGCTATTAAAAATAAATGGCGGTGAGATTAAATACAATCCCTCCCCTCTTCCTCCGATCCCTCTTTATCTTTGTCTTCTCCCTGGCATTCTGTGCCTCTGCCAGCTGCTGACACTCAAAAGCATCCCGTAGCTGCGGCAATAGAGCAGCGGAGTTGCTGAAGAATATCCTGGGGCTGACGCCGCTCCACTCCTCCAGTCCTCAATGCACTCCCACTCACCCCATCCCAATACTCGCTCTTTTAGAACGGAAACTGCTCTTGTGGGTTTGGATGTGTGGCCTCTACACATGCGAGGAGGTCCTTAAAGGGGGGCTATAACTCAGAGGAACATCTGGTGCAACATTTGGCACTTATAAACTCACACTCAAGCTCCTGTACATGTCAGAGGGGCCCAGTTTACCGACTCACTTTAGCTCTTTACCCTGCATTATGAATTTCTCCACATAAATTTTTGGTGAAGGAGTAAAAGTGATGATTAGTTTTTTGGCACGAAGCGCAGGTCTGTCGCCACCTGATGTGCCCTTGAGACTCATTCTCTAACATCACATGCGGAAATATACTTGAGCTCGGTTTGGCGAATCCTGTCTGTGCTGTAAAAGTGAAGGTGCTAGCTATTAGCAGCGACGTTGGCACAGGTGCATGCACACACTCGCATCCAAACACTGGGTAACAAATGAGACAAATAATAGGAAGAGGCCGGGGAAATGCATGCTGGAGGTGGCAGCTATTTAGCACCGATCCTGGCTCTCATTCATAAACACACACACACACACACACACACACACACACACGCATGCACGCGTACGTGCACATCAGGCAACAAACAAGACAATTAATTGACAGAGTCCAGGGAAATGCATGCTGACATCTGCAATTTTCTTAGAATAAAAAATCATTTATCAGACAATTTTCTGTGGGTTTTTGTGTGAGTTGAGTTAATCTATGTTTACTATGTAATGACCCTCTTTGACTCTGCTTTGGCAGCTTTTGATAAATGAGGCAGATTGTAAATGTCACTGTTATCAAGTGTTGTTTTTTTTTTTTTTTTTTTTTTCCCATTTTTTTTCTTTCCCTCAGCAGAGTCACTTGCTTCCTCGGCTGTAATTAAACATGTTCCCCGGCAACAGCATTCGAACGTGTGTATGTGGCAAGCTACTTATACAAGCTTATGTCTGCATTGATGTTGCTTTCTGTCGTCGTTTCGGTGACACAAATCAGAACAATCCAAAGCAATAATTGGCTTTCCTACTGATATTTCTGCATGAATAAAATAGCCTTCAAACACTATTGGATTGACATAGAGATAAAGACATGATAAATAAAGATAAAAATGTTCCACAAATAGTATGACCACATCTGAATTTATGTGAGGGAGAGCAGATGATTTGATGTGTAAATACATAAATTAAGAGATCAAGGAAACAATGCCATAAATACGAGTCTTGTTTTCCTTGGATATATATTGTATGCAATATAAAACAAATATATCTTATCTGTGTTTGGAATGATTGAGTCACATATTATGTACTTTAAATTATTCATTTTGCCGAGGTTAAAATGTGAATTTTCAATCACTTACACAGCTGCTGCAGAAATGTACGATTCAAATCTTGATTTGGTCCCTGGTACTCATTTTCCACGTTGTCATTCTGGGGAAACGTTAGACATCTTCGAGATCGCAAACATATAATTAATCTGGCGCGGCTGTGCTGGACCACCCTCCAGAAACACCATATGACAAAACCATCAAGTTAAATGCGGTGCTAAATGCTGGCTCTGTCATGATCACTCTTCACTGGCAAAAAAGATGGGCTCTTTTTTAAAGTCATCTATTTTTCATAAACTTTAACCTTGTAAATCTTTGTCCCTTTTAGTCGCCGTCTTGACATTTTAATTGATATTGTCTGTGAAGCACTTTGCCATGCTGTTTTGAAAAGTGCTCTATAAATAAAGTTTATTATAAATAATCTGTTCTGGGGAAAAGTACAGCCACGTGAAGCACAATGGCTGTTGCTGTGGTTACGTGCAGTTTAAAGTGGCACTGCACAGTTCGGCACGCTTCTTTTTTTCTTTTTTCTTTTTTTTTTTTAGGGAATGAATCAAATTCCTAATTGAACACGTAAGTGCAGGAGTTACTACTGACTCTGATACCAAATGTAGAAAAATGTCCCCTTATGTGTGGTTTTAAATCAGCTACATCCTCGAAAAATCTTTCTTTTTTACTGTTTTATTGAAGTCGTGGGGAGTTGGAGCCGATCTCAGCTGACAAAGGGTGAGAGGCAGGGTGCCTCCAGGACAGGTGGCCAGTCCATCACGGGGCTAACGCAGAGAGACAGACAGTCTCTCTCTCTCTCTCTCTCTCACACACACACACACACTCACACAATGTGAATTTAAAGACATCACTTCACCTAATACTGACCTGTGTGAGGGAACCAGAATATTTCGGGGGAAGAAGAAGAGAAAAAAAAAGGAGAAGATTAAAACTGACAGGAAAGCTACACCATAATGCTACCGCACTGTTGAAGCAATGCTAAGTCATAAAATGTACATCTAATCATAATACAGCATATTATTGAGGTGACTAACTCCAACTTCTTTCATGAGGTGGGACTGTGTGAACCGCACCCTTCGCTCTCATTCTGGCTTTGTTCTCGCCGTGCTGTGGGTGGAGCTGAGCTCAGACCTGGGGGCGATGTTTCGGAATCTTGCAACATGAGTTAGATTGGTGTTTAATTGCTGATAATTGATGATAAAACTTGGTTTGCCCTGTGGAGCCACTTTCTGTATTTGCAGCTTAATTATTTGGTAGCGCTCTCTGTCTTTGCAGCACTTTTTTTTTTTTTTTTTTTTTTTATTTCATTTTATTTTTTTTGTTCTTCACTTTTGAAAAGCATATCATGCTCTGTCAGATGGGAAAAGTCTGTCTGTGTTTTGTCTTATTGCCTGTGCTGTCTGAGGCTGGTGTGTGCTCAGCTCTCAAGGCCTCTGTAATCATATGCCTAAAATGCAAAACACATATTTGCGAGGCACATGGCAAAGACCATATGTCCCATACACACACACACACACACACACACACACACACACACACACACAGAGTTCTGTCCTCATTGCCTTATAGAATATAACTCTGACTTACACTCATTGCGTGCAGACTTATTCGAACTTCAGCTGTAATTCCACTTACCCAGCACTTGTCCTAAGCTTAAAATAACTAAACACAGTCTGATCTTCTATTTACACCTTAAAGCAAACTCAACTCAACCTCTTATGTCCTTTCTCTACACACATTGTTAAATTACAGTAGTTTAAATTGATTACATTACATTAATTTCGGGTGACACACTCTATAATCAGCTTTTGTTTTGAAGCACTGAACTCCTTCCTATTATCTTGAGTCTCTTTCTGCCTCAACGTTGAATGTTTTCTGATTTCTGTTTATACTGCATAAACAAATGGTGTTTTGTTTCTTGAAAAAATTGAGTTCTCTGTTGATGCCTGAAGGATCGGTGCTTCTGTTAGGTGTATTAAAATTTCTTTAGAATGCTCTTTGCTCTGAACTGATAGGCCAGTGAGAATGGGGAGGCGAAGTCAATGCTTTGTTGGAACAGGCAGGAAGTTAGGTGACGGCAAAGGAAACTGAAGACTACGTAGCTGAGCACAGCAAAGATTTTTGTTTCTTTGTTGTTGTTGTTTTTGTCGACTTGTTGTGTTTTCTTGTTTGTTGAAGGCTGTTTCCTGACTGACACTACACACACATATTTTCAAACGTTCTGAGGATCTTACATTATCTCGCACCATAAACTCAACCAAAACAAAGAGTAATTCATTGTTTACTGTAACCAAGCCTGTAGTTTGATTCTCTGCCCCACAAAAGGCGTCTTGTCCCCATAATGTGAGCTTTTACAGATTTAAATCTGTCCAGCGTAGTGTTTGAATCATATCTACATCGATGGTGCTTTACGTGTTCTCGTGGTGTCAGCCACTTGAACTTGACAGGATTTCTGAACATCCGTCGACTTTATTGACTTTCCCGTCAGTGCGAGTGGAGAGCTGCCATAACCAGCAGTCCGGTCAACTTTGGCCCGCTCCTCATGGATGAGTGCTGTTTCACTGCTGCGAGCTACACCTCCCGGTGACAGGGCCTCCTCCGGAGTGCATGGTGTTGTGTCATGTCCTGTCATGTCCCGTCCAACCCAGACTGCTGTCCTCTGGGCAGGAGTGGAACTAGCCCAGGAATGGATGACATTTGTCACACCTATTTCCGTCTCCTCATTAGGAGGCGCGAGGGCCCCCGTGGCTCGAGCGGGAACCAAACGAACGGATGTCATCTGGGAGGTGTGGGAAGTGTTTGACCACGGCGCCACGTTTTGGGGCATATCTGTAAGGTCGTCGCTGCCCTGCTAATGGCGGCGTTAATGACACACCACATGCGATGGGATATGTACTCTGTGTGTGTGTGTGTGTGTGTGTGTGTGTGTGTGTGTGTGTGTGTGTGTGTGTGTGTCGGTGTGAGACGAACATTTGAGCGGTTGGCTGTCAGCGAGGGTTGTCTTCGCATATCGCTTACAAGGCCACCGTTCAATATTAAGAGTAAGAAAAACTCTGAGAGTCGAAAAGAAACAGAAAATAGATGTTGGGGCATTTATCAAAACAACAAAAACATTCAGATGCCCATTTAATCATTTATGAAAACCACTCTTTAAGTTTGGTTTGGTTGAAAGCAGAGCTCAGAATTCACCCTGACATGCCCATTAAAGCCAGAATTATTCCGTTTTTGAAGAATAGAAATGAGGGTAAAGCTTTGTTTACTGATTACAAAGAGCATATGTTTTGTTTCTGGATGTCAGGATAGCATTTTTAAACTTGACAGCATCCACAGCTGCAAACAAATGTGTTTTCAATTTCACAAAAAAAGAGTCAAAGAGTAATCTTCTTTTGAAGGATGAGGGTTTTTCTCTGATGGTCATGAGGCTGATGACTGAGATAAGTTATTTAGACGTACAGGAAATAAAGCGGTATTAACATAAAAATCCTTTAATACGCTAAGTAAGGGATTACAGATTGACTAGAGAGCAGATGTTAATGTCAAAAGAATAAAAAAAGCTTAATATTATCAATGCTGCAGTTGTTTTCTTAACAGATAAGAAGCTAAATCTGTGTATTTGTACAATTGCAATTCTAGAAATATTTGGGGTGAATCATCAAATGGAAGCAAAGGCAAAGTGAAATGGTTGTCGTATTCATAATTTTGTATTTTTATTTGCAACAGAACCTCAAAAAGACATTTTTGTAAGTAATGGCACAGGCCAAATATGGCTTTACCAAACAATTATATTGTTTTTTTGTTTTTTTTGTATCAACATAAACATTTTCTTCGCTTTTCGTGTTAACTTTAATACATTTTGCATACTTTTTTGGAAGTGCAGTTCTACCTAAAAAGCATCACACAGTTTGTTTTTAATAATGGTCACACTGTCAATCTAGTTTCATGATGCACCCAACGTAAATTCACCAAGGCCTCCAAAATGTTCAGATATTATCACTTTTGTATTTTCTAGACTGTAAAATGTTGATGAAAGCTGACTTTTGTGAACTCTGAGATGCGTGTCGACTGAAAGACTGTTTACCTCAGTCAGTTCACAGAGCTGTGTCCCTGACAGCGTTCACCTTCTTTAATTTTTACTTGTTTACGCTGTTTATGGGAGAATGTTTGAATGGGAGATACATAAATATATTTGTATTCTTGAGCATATAGCACGCAGGTGGCTTCACAGATAGTCAGACGTTGTCAAAGCTTTCGGTTGTCACCAGTGTGATCCTTTCTGTGTGTTATTTATTTATTTATTTTTGGGGAGAGAAGACAGACATTGACAGATTAAAATTAGGGATTAAATTTATTAGCAGAAATTGCAAGTACCAGCATATGAAACAGTGTACCAGCTGGGGGCTCAGTCAACCCGCCGTGTCTCAGGGCACCTGATGAGAAGTCAGAGCCCCGACGGGACGCCGAGTCCACCTTTCGAGGGTCGCCCCCTCCGAACCCCCCGCCCCTCCACACGTTACAAACGGTCATTTCACAGAATTGGAGAATGGAAAGTTGCGGGTCATCAGATCTTCATCTGTGCTTCCTCGTTTCCCCTCGCATCTTCATCAAAGTTTGCTCAACTTTCCTCGCATCTGCCGGTCCCTTCCTGTTTCTGCCCAGTTGGGTTCCTGGTTTCTGTGAGATTTGAAAAGTCAGCCCCTCGAGTTCAGGCCTCTCACCTCACTGTGGTTTCTAAGGGGCCCTCGGCATTACGCAAGCGACCTCAGTGAACGCTCCATGCATGTGACATGTGAAGATTGAATGTCAGTCTCATGTTCCTTCATTAAGAACTGACTATTCTGACTCCATGTGTTCGACACAAATGTGATAAAGTGAAAAATGAGTTGATTAAATGATTTATCATATGTGTTGAATTTAAGATTGGATTTAACATGCGCTACAATGCATAATTTTCACTGGTGACCCATATGATGTTTCCCTATGTATTTGATTTATCAGTATTTGGAAAAAGACTTGCACAACAAACTTAAACTTTTTTTGTGATTAGTCTTAATCTCCAGTTATTGACCGAACTTAACATTCCACTGTAAATATTCAGTAACGAGCAGAGTTTGGCAGCTTTCTCCTTGCAACTCGGGGAAAATGAAATATTTATTGCGAAGAGATGAATATCTTTGTGTGAAAAACTCACGTTAATTATCCATTAAAGGTAGTGTTCATTAGCAACCCCGTCTGTGATGTGTATACTTGAAACGTTAAATTCATTTTACACATTGCTACAAATCATCACCATGGAAACCTTTATTTTTGAAGCTGTTTGTTTTCTCATCCGCTACAGTCTGCTTTTCTCGTGCATGTGTGCACACGCGATTATTAATAGCGTGTGCAACTGGAGCAGCTGCACAGCTAATCCTCCAAACTCCGCTCTTACCTGACTCAGACAGCAGGGACCTTGAACTTTGACCTCAGTATTACGTGTATTTGAGCTAATGCCAACTGGCTTCCCTTTGCTTTTTGTCTCCCTGCTTCAGGTGCTTTCATTAAATCCACTATATTGGCATATTGTTTGGGTGCACACAGTACTGCTCTGTCTGTCTGGCTGCCTGCTCTGTCTTCATCTTTTTTTTTCTTTTTTCTTTTCGTCGTCCACATCTCCCTGCTGGCAAAAAGTGTTTACCATGACCGAGGATTTCATCAGTCTCCACTACCTCATCTTATGATCCCCGTTTTCGTCATCAGCTTGCCTCACTCCCCATCTTGCTCACTATTTCTTCTTCTTCCCCATCAAGTTAAGAGGAAGCACATTTTTCTCATCTTCAAACAGTGTAACACAGCAGCAGTCTGCGCAAAGTAAACTGGGAATCATTTTTCATTGCTTTGACGAAAAGTGAATTCAATGACATGGTCTTTCAAGTTTTGTACGGCTTCTTTTTTTTTCACAGCGGTTGTGTCTGGCCTTTATGTAAAACAGAATGTGTGTGCTTACCATACTCTTTCACTATTTGTTTTTTAATTGATCTTGAGAAATGTCCATGAGAGTGTGATTGAAAAAAAAAAAAAAACAAGAGGACTGACGATCCGTGAGTTGAACTGAAAGCCTGTATTAGTCACCAGCTTTCACTCCAATTCATAATTGTACAGACAATATGGGGCAGTTTGCATAATCTCTCCTTTTGAATGAAATTATAACATTGATCAGACTGAATCTGCAGCTTCCTGTAACATTTTCACTTTAGCAGTTTCACTACTGTAGATCATCTGAAATGAGATATTAGCAGTGCGAGCAAACCCTCTAATAGAACGCTTTATTAGTGCAGCTGGAGCTGTTTGACAATGAACCAGCCAGAAGACATCGTGTTACTGATGGCCCGACGGGCAAACGCTACATTGCTTCTCAACCGGCATGTGCCATTTGATAGTTTTTAATCAGTTTCTGTATGATCCTTTTTTATGATATTTGAGCCAGTGTGACTGGCATCGGCCATACCAAGGCTCTGTTTACATTGTTTTCAAGTGAGAAGAGAAAACTATTATAGCATTCTGGGTGTTGGAGCCAGTGATTTTTGTATTTTTGACTATTTTAATTATTTGCAATATTAATTCTGTCGGTCGGAACTCTGTGTGATCACTTTGCCAGCACTTCTTTGAATACATGCCTTTGTATTTGTATTGAGAAAATTAATTCATTCAGCATACACTATGGCTGCAATTATATTTTTCATTCTGTGTTGTATTTTATTGTCATAGATATAAAATGAGATCCTGTACGTTCAAATGAATTCCACTGTTTTATTCCTGGGAAGATATTCCGCAACAGTTAAAGAGAAGATGGAGCGTTTTAAGCAGCCATTTAGTGTCCTGAGTGTGACAGTCTATATTGTTGTCTCTCGTGTGTGTGGAGTCAGCTGTGCAAATTCTTTGAAAAACTACTGTGTAATCAATCTGTAATCTTCTTTCCAGTGTCATAATCCAGCTTTGCTTTGTTTTCCTTTATTGTTTTAAATAGTGCATTGAGCTGCTCAATGATTTGGTGGGATGTGCATGATGATTTGCACTGAGAGACCGGAGTGACAGATTGCGTGACAGATTACGGGAGACAACAGAGGGGATCCTCAGCGGGGATTTGGTCCCAGGGGAGCAGGAATATGTGCGACCCCATGAAAGTTCAGCCCCGACTAGTAAATCGCTCCCACTTCGCCGTCTCCCCCGTTCGCCTTGCCTCTTCGCTGTCTTTTCCTCTCCCGAGTATCCGTTGTAACGTTTCCCCACTCCAGCTCGCCTTTATTAAGGATGAATGTATATGTACGTTTTATTGCCTCAAAATTCATATAAAAGAAAACACAAAAGAGAAGTTCATTTTCTTCAGGGATACTAAAGTGCAGTGCAGATGAGCTCTGAATTGGATGCAAATGAAAATGGAAAATATTAAGAAGCTACGCATTTTGGCTGCTATTAGTCACAAATTCCAGAATTTTCTTAGATGTGACAAAGAAAATAAGGCTTTTACTGTTATTAGCGGTAATTTTAGCTATTTCAGGGGATTGTTGGAGAACCGGCCGTGCACAGTTGCGTTTGCCTCCTGATTTTGATGCACCCTCTTCACAAGGAACAAATGAGTTCACTCGATGTGCACTTCAGGGCAAATCAGAACTCGTTCCGAACTAGCTCTATACCCTGAATGCTTTAAAATGACATGTCCGAGGGTGGCCAGGTCTGTAAACTGCTCGATCTGGAAAAAAGCAACATAATTGCAAGGCAACGAAACCCGCAAGTCCTGTCGGCTGTACATCCTTCGCAGAATTGCACGGTGGGGTGAGGGAAAGTCAACCAGCATAATGCAGAGTCCTGCTGCCTATACTTTGCCTGTCAAACTGCTAACAAGCACAAATGATTTTTTAATGATAGGCCCCTCTACCCCACAAAGCTGTCTACTCACAAACAGCCACGCTCACACATACGCTGCACGGCGCACACATTCGCTCCCACACACATACATAATCAGTTTTATCAAGGGAAGTACATTTGGTTTAATGGATCACTGCCAATGCTATACCCACTCGCACTATTGTAAAGCTGTAAGTTCCAGCAAGATGCCTCTATTCCCTCCCTGTCACGTTTCTCATTTTGTATTTTTTTTTTTTTTTTTTCCTTTTTCTGTGAGCTGCACAAATACTCCAAATAATGATCTATCTCAGGTGCAGGAAACTAAAGTTACCACCGAGACGAAACAAGCAGCTTCACTCGTGCAGTACTTCAGCCAAACAATGGGCTTCAAATGTAGTTTGTTACATTTGAAACCTCTGTGTGCTTTCGCTAAGATGGGACAACAATATAACATTGGAGAAATCCGATAGGAGAATTAGATCCGCTTGGCTGAAGGTTCATCAGATGGTAAAACGCTGCACAGAGGTTTATAACGTAATGAGAAAGGATTTTGCAGCTTTGGAGAAGTACCATGGTGACAATCACTCTGTCTTTCCTCATGATGATGATTAAGAACAGTGGAAAGCAATCTGCAAGGGAAGTGCACCTGTGCATGCATTTGATTAGAGGAAGCTGCAACAAACAAGCCTGTGTAAAAACCTGTGTCCATTGGTGAACATTGTTTGACTTTGTAATACATTTGGAAAAGCAAACATTAATCCTTTATTTAAAGTGGTAAAATGATGCTGAAAACCCCACAAAACAAGTTTTTTAATCAACGTATTCAAATAGCTGTTATTTGTGAGTGGAACAAATACATCCACGGCCTGAAAAACTACTGAATCAGACAGAAATAACTTCTTGTAGTTGTTTTTCATTGGATATTATGTGCCAGACATTAGCTCGCTGGACCTTTTGACCACTGTTTTAAGTTGCTCAGTTGAAGATTTTTTGAGGTCTTTTTTGTTGGTAGTGCATGTTTTAAATCTCTCACAATACTTCACTGTGCTGCAGATTCAGCCTATTTGTATTGACTGAATGATTACATTATCGTCCTTTGAGCCATTACTTGGCATATCTGTTGCTCTGCTTTGAGTTGGTATTTTGTTGAAAGGTCCACATTTTGTTTAAAGTGTCTAGACAGATATCTTAACATCACATTCAAGCTTTCTCAAATGCAATTCAATTCATTCATTCATTTTTATTTGTGTGGCTCCAATTTTCAATGTTGCCATTTTATGGCACTTTTACAGAGAAAAATCCAGCAATCCCCAAGAGAGAGAGCAGGGGACAGGGAGAGGAAAAACTCTTTACCAGAAACAGAAGCAATTAGAGTGAGCAAGACAGAAAAGGACCGAGCAGGGCACAATGCATCAAGATTAACAAGTTATTAGACAACAAGCTAATTATTCAAAAGGCACACGTCGCAAAGTTGAAATCCTATATGAAGGTAGAGAGAGGACAAAGAGGAGACTGCCCAGACTGCAGGGATGGCACATGAAATAGAGATAGATACATATGAATGCATAAAGGTTGATAAATGTCTCCCAGCAGTCTATGCAGCTTTACAGTAGCTTTACTAGAAAATGTTTCAGAATTACAGTTAGGGTGGAAAGCGTTTAAGACTTAAATGTAGATACTGTGCTGTATTTTGGAAGTTTGTTCAACAACTGATAGCTGATTTCATTGCTAACTCAGGTAATATTTCTATAGCTGTCCTTAAAGTGAAAAGAGTTACACAAGGTTACACAGAAACAGCACAAATGCAACAAACAATGTCGTTTTCATGTACGGCAACTGGTCGATGCTGTTTGTTTATGTAATGAAACCACACACACACACACACACACACACACACACACACACACACGCATTCAGAGAACAATATGCTGAAAATAGTCTTTGTATGGGCGGATGACCAGGTTGAATTTGCCATTACAAGTGACCCTCAGCTATAAAACTATATGGAGAACATTAACTGGGAGTTACGATGCTCTGGAGTCGCCATTGTTGTTGTTGTCCATCTACTCACATGTGCAGAAGTCCTTTTAACCTTTTGTCCTTGGTGAACATGCACAGTAGCAGCATTTTCAAGAAATGCTGTTATCCTACATCTACACAGAGTCAGAACTGGAGCACTTTCAAAAAGTTCCACAGTGAGAACCGTTTTCAAAAAGTTGTGTTTTCAGTGGCTCTGAGCACCATTGTCGTATCGACAGACACCCGAAATGCGATGAAAGTTTTGCAAGAAATTTTGAGAACTTTATCATGTAAACGGGAGAGTTAATAAAATCAGTGTCTTTTCTTTCAAAACGAAGGGGCGACCAACCGGGGGGCTTTTGCCAATACTGACAATAAACAGCCTACTGACCATGTACAAAAATACTGCTCTTATGATTCTCTTAGGAAGAGGAACCTTGACCACTTGAAAATATCAGCGTTTTTATAAAAAAAAAAAAAAAAAAACTGTAATATAAACCAAATGAATGAACAAATAACAAAGTCCACATTGGTTTTACAGGGTTAAAGCAGTGAATCCTCCCCAAACCAGAACATTTCCATGGCCACGTTGCACAGTTGGTACGAGGTCGGAGGTGTAAAGAAAGCTTTAACACTGCAGAGCTTCAAGCCGTCAGTCAGAGTGGTCCACTCTTAACACTCATCTCGTCTATTTTCTCAACTTCTATTTATTTTCGTGGCCACGGATGTGAAGTTCCACAATCTATAGTAGAACACTGTCCTCACTTTTGCTTCTCCACGCTTAACTGAGTATGTATTTTGACCCAGACGTTGATCTCTCCCTCACCACAACATGACCAAGGCTCTTTCCATTTAGCTTCAGTGGGAAGTACTCAGGGAAATATTCTCACTCATCCTGTTTTTGCACTATTGCACAGTTTATTCCAAACCCACATCAACTTTCTACCTTTGTCTTTTCTCATTATGTGGACATGTGTTTTTTGGGCCTTTAAAATTAAATCTTTGTCTCATTTGATTGACCCCATTTTCAGAAAAAAACATGTATCAAAACCCTTACCTTAAAACCCAAACTTGTTTCACTTACTTTGAAATTCACTGCAGCGAGTACACTTTTTAATTTCACTTTATCTTAACCTGAGTTGAAAAAAATAATGGTTTGACCATTGCATTTCAGAATTTCTCTCATCAGGACCACTATTTCTTCACATTACAGTGAAAAGCAGCCTCTCTGATATGAATAGATTTAGACAAACGCAACAAGAATAAATACACATCCATGCACACACCACATTGCCTTGCCTATTTATTTGTTTCCCCACCGTATTTATTCCTAAATCTGTTTCATTCTCTGTCTTTACCTCCCTCCTCTCCTTTTTCTTTCACAAGTGAAAAAAAAATATTCATCAAAAACCTACTTCACCATAATAATTTCTCCCTCAAGTCTATTTTATAAATGTAGCACATTTCTCCTGAAAACACAGATCAAAAATAGACAGTTGTAAACAGTGAAGTCCACAAGTCAGAGACCGTGTCAAATTTTAATGTTTGATTTTAAAAAAAAAAAAAACGAAGTTGAGTTTCATGGCTTTAGAAAACACAAGGTTTAAGTTTTTAATGATTTTCAAAAGTGCTTTTTTTTTCTTTTTTTATTCACCAATCAATTTTTGAGTAAATGCGTGGCATTGACTGTGTTGAATCGTCTGTACAAAAAGGTCAGGCTACTTTGAGCTTCATTCATTGTACTGCAGCGCGCGTTCAGATGGTAGTCAGGTGGTTTTCAAGCTTGTTCCAGTAAGAAAACTTTTGTAGAGTTGTAATACATCCCTGCCTCAATTTTCCAGCATATCATCGATTACTAAGTGGCCCTGAAACGGAGGTCAGAATGCGATCTTTTGCCCAGGGTCTCCCATTGTTTATAGATGGCTAGACATTTCACAAGGTCCAGTTCACCACACAAGATGGAAGAAAACATCCAAGAGAGAAAATCAGTCCATCGATATATGATCATTGAGAGATAGACAAGAAAATTCCTCTTATCTTCTGTTGTGAACTAAAGACTGTTTGCTAATCAGAAAAAAATACTGTTAAAGACCGCTGTTGTTTCGGACCACGGTCCAGGAGAAGTCTTTGAAGGCGTATTAGCACAAAGAATGACTGAACAAATGTACTGCTTAATATTCATGAAAGCAACTGGAGGTTTTATGTGGGAGGCAAACGTTAGAAAGAACAATACTGCGACTGGACAAAAGCAAGAAGTGAAGGAAGGCTTTAATGCTTGAGATGTTCACCTGAGCATCCGCGGCAGCTCAACTTCACCCTGACCAAGAACAAGTATCACTACATCTTCAGAGAGATGCGGCACCCCTGCTTTTTTTTTTAACTTTCCAGAGAAGGACTCATACTGCTGCAGGATAATGAGCACAAACACACCTCAAAGCTTTGAAAGAAGTACTTGAAGACTTCACAAGAAGCTCTTTGAAACATGGTTAAATCATGCTGGGACGACATGGATTATCAAGACCCTGCTGTGCATGCCTGCACTTCCACAATGAACAGACATGAATATGAACCGCCGAAGGCAGCTGCCGGCGCTGCGCCGAGCTTAAAGCATGCATTAATGTGCATTATAAGAGCAAGTGTGACAGTGGCAGTGTCATATAGACAGACAGACATTGATTTTATTAGAATGCGGCGGCTCATTTCGCCCCCACATCTGTCATAATATCATGTAACAAACATGCAATTGGTTTTCTATTTGTGGAATAACTGAGATAGATTTTTGTGTCTGCTTCAAGCTCCCGCACCAATCCATCTTTCTTTGAATATACGGTGCATCGGGCTGTGTCTACAGCTGATGGCGATCAGAAGAGATTGGATTTTACATGTGTAATCACTGGTTATGGGATGTTAATTGTACAGTGCTGTGTCCTGTGGGATGTAACATTAGAGAGTTGTGGCAAACGCACACACACACACACGCACGCGCGCGCAGACAGACGCTCTCATGCACACACATTTTTATGTTGTGTTACTGTGCTCGTGTAATGTTTGTTTAGACTAGCTGTGTTTGTAGTTCAATTGCTTTCATTGTCCTTCCTGATGAGATCTGCGTAAAGACCGAGCGTGACTGTGACTGTGCAGTAGATGCGTAGACACTAGCGAGCTGTTCAGTTCGGCATCATTTGCTGAAGTTAAAGAACCTGTTTGCTCTGCTCTCTCAGGCCTCCTGGAGTTCTCTCCCGTCCTCCTACGATACTTCATTTCAGGTATGAACTAAGTGACTGTAGTTAGATCCTGTGCAGTGCAGCTGTGCCGTAGTGTAAACGATCGGCAAAGTGCCAACGTCCCCAGTGTGTCATACAGTAAAGAAAGTTCCTTTTGTCATCTCATGATCAGTGGGAGGAAAAGACAATGAAGCAAGGAAGTCGAAGAACGGTAACGCTCCCTGATGTCTCGTACTTCTTGGAAGTAGCTTGTTTGGAAGCTTGGCAAGCTGTAGCACATTAGCTGATTCGACCTGTGGAGTTCTTCACTAGCTCGTGCTCTTCAGTCAAGTCCATCTGTTTGTTTGAGTAGAAGTGTAGAGCTCCCACCCCGCTCCCTCACACCCTCCTCCTCCTCCTCCTCCTCCTCCTCCTCCTCCGCCATTACTTCCAGCACAACTCTCCAGTTTCGGGCGAGGCCGCGAGGAGGAGCCGTGAAGATCCAGCAGACGATTTTCATCTGTTTAATTCCTCTTTCTCTGATTGCGTCCGTACGCCTGATGAGTCACAGTTAACCCAGGCACACAGCTGCGCGATTCCCGGCGCACTGATTCATGCAGCGTGCCGCCACAATGCCAACCTCTCGCTCGCCTCTTCCTTTACCCTCCCTCACAAACTGCTAATGAAGTGAATCACAACTGTTTTTCCCCCGATCCCTTTACCCCAACAGCTGATGGTGAGCGATTGCATCCACAATACTCTTTTAATTAGTATAGAGAATAAATTGGTTGAGCATGCCTTTTTCCTTAATTGCTTTTTCCTCAGCTTGGATTTAATTGGGCTGCAGCACTGTTTATTGATCTCCTTTGATGTGCTTTAATTTGGATAATTTTATATATTTATTTTAGACGTGACGAGTCGGTTTGTCTTGAGGGGGAGAGCGTTAGGCGGCGGGGCCGGTACTGCAGCAGACTGCGGTACGCTCAGCGAGCCCGGGGTCCAGCGTGTGATGGCAACTAGGTGGGGAGATGATCAAACCCAGAAGGCAGCAAAGCAGCTCCACTACAGTCTGAGAGGCCTCAAGTGAACAGCTCTTTGATCTCACATCAGCACCTCATGAATGCCAATGTGGATCTGTAAAGCGAGGGAGGCAGGCCTTCTAAGCCAGTCTTAACAGGCCTGCAGGCCAGTACATTTTCCTTCCAGCAGCTAGTTTGTATTTTGTCCCTGATTCATGCCGCGTCATCTCTCCCTCCTGGCTGCCACAACAAAGCCCAATTTTCATCCTCCGCCTCCATAGTTTCATAATTAGCGTGCTTCTCTGCGTGTGATTGTGGGTTTGTTTTCTAGATATGTGCGTACGCATTAGCTTGTGCAAGCCTTTAAGGGCTAGTGTCTTGTTTTTTTTTTTAACACATTCGTGTTATCGTTCTCTCTATAATGCGTCTGTTTCAACATTTCCTCCTCTGTCACAGGGGGAAACTTCACCCTGGCTGAGCTGGGAGTGTGTGAGCCAACTCCCCCACCACACCCCGCCGCCGTTCCCTATTGTCCTGACCTAGGTCTCCTCCAGAGAGGGTACTCCCTGAGCGCTGGCTCCGATGCCGACTCGGACCCCGAAGGGCCGCTGTCTCCAGAGCGAGCCATCCAGCTTTGGGCCGGAAGAGGAGGGGTGAAGTCCCGCCGCAGTTCCGGAGTGTCCAGTCGTGAGAATTCAGCCCTCACCCTGACCGACTCTGACAACGACAACAAGTCGGACGACGAGTCAGGTAGGAGTAGCTTCAGAGTATCAAAACCCTCCGTTTCGAGTAAAACTGAAGGAATTAAGTTACTTGATTGATTGTTCCTCTGCACTTGACCCCGTCCTGCACTAACCATACAAACCAATGCTGGTGAATCCGTTGGGGACCTTCCTCCATAACCCACAGCGGTGTTTACTTACCTCAAGGAAGGCCCCTTTTACACATCAGCAACTGACTCAGAATACATGGTTTTTGTTTCAGGAGACTTGTGTGCTTTCCAGCAATGTTTGAAAATCACTGAAGATCACTACACACACACACACACACACGGAAGGTGTAGTAAATATTCTGTTTTTTTTGGAGAAGCACGGTTAAATCCAAAAGCGTGAATAACAGAAACAGCACCTGGATTACTTTGTTTTAGTGCAGAACTACTCACTACGATCATAGTGCACACGCGCTTTAATAGATTTTCAAAAAAACCTCAGTTTTCCCTGTTAAGAAATCATTTTTGCACACGTTCAGACACATTCAGATCTACTAGTTGTAAAATCTCAAACTCTGACACATGCGTTAGATCGATATGGTTTCATATTTGGTGTTTGAGGGCATTGAGGCTGAAACTGTATGGACGAATCGTGCATGACATTGCCAATCTTGGTGAAATCTTTCACCCTCCAAAATGTGAGACAGCTGGATTCATTTATTGAGTCTGTTTGTGATCTGAAGAACAGTGGTTGGGCTCCCTCCTGAGAGCCATCCTTATTTTCATCAATAGCACTTAGTCGCAGCCCTCTAACTCCAATCCTTTTAAACCACTTATCTGCTGAGATCTCACCACTGGTTTGCCTGTCTTAAAAAAAAAAAAATCAGAAAAGTTGGTCTTATTTCTGAGCATTTTGGAACACTGGAGCATTTTACCATTTATGATCCAACATCGAGATGCAGTAAGAGAGGAGCTAATCTTTGCTTTCCAGGCACTTTCTCCTGTTTGGATTGCCACGCCAGTGCACGAGTCTGCGTTTCCCAGGGGGGAGCTTCCCTCCTCTGGCAAGTTTGTTTATTGCAAACTTCCCATTTCCTTGTTAATCCTGACGCCGTCATAAACCTGTGCGCGAGCTGCGCCGGGGTGTCAATCGGGGTTAATGAAAAGTAGATGGAAGGAAGAGCAACAGTCTAATTAATTGAATTTGCGACAGCCGCACATATCAGCTGTGGATCAACCTCTGTTGGACTGTGGGCCTCCGCATCTGAAGCAACTTCTGCCGACTGATCAAACTACTCAACACCTATTAAACACGTCAAGAAACACCTTCCCTTAGACGTGCCTCTCATCCAACCACCCGATAATTGCTTTGTGGTTAATTACCAAGCTAATCTCGCAGCCACAGATATCAGCTGCAGACGCCGCTCTCGCTCTCTCTGTCTCAGGGCCAGAACGCCACTGAGTGCTCTGTCACCGGCATTTCCAGACCTTGTAAAATTAGCTTCTTAATCCAACTCAGTATTGTGATAATCGTTTGCCTGCAGTATGATGTCACTGAGTGTTGATTGTTGAGAAGATCAAAAGCTGATTTTTTTTTTTTTTTTTAATTCTCCCCCCAAAAAAACAACTTTGTGAAAAAGCCGTATTCGTGGATGTTTTGGTGCCTCTTCAGGAGCCAAAATTTCTCTCCTCCATTGAAGGAAACTCATACGGATGATTATGCAAAACCTGTGTCAAATCAAAGTTAATTAAATATAATTCGAGACTTCAGAAGTTTTCTTTCTATAGAAGTGTGCAGGGAAGCCATCGAGTCGCACCTTTAGGCTCGTCTCAGGGTTTCAGAGACTAAAGATTTGGATCTGGCTGCTGCGCTGGTGTCTGTGCCAGCGCGGAGAGATCAGAGGCAGCGCGGCAGCGTGATAAAAAGACCAGGTGCGTGCATGTGTCTGATCAAGTCAATTCATTAGTTACTCAATCGCTCTGAATGAGAAAATCTCACCCTTCACTCCTGCATCCTCCTCCAAATTAAACATCTGATATTGAAGGCACATTACATCCCCCGGCAGTCAGAGGAAGCGCTCACGCTGACGCTAACCTGAGCGAGTCCCCCAAGCAGAGTCTCCAACTGAATCGGCATGTCGCCGTTTCTGTCGCTGTCTTACCATGTGTCATTTTGCCTGTCGATGGGTGTGTGAGCGTCTGCGCCCAAATCCTGCACATGTGAGTGGAAGTGTGTGAAACAGGAGCATCGGGAGTGTCAAAACAGCGGGAGGAGGATCTGAGGGTCTAATAATAGAGATTGATAGAGGCAGACAGAGAAACAACATCATAAACACATGCTAACAAATCAAAAAGACAGTGACGTGCTAAAACACCAAACAGCGAGCGGCATGGCTCACATCTCGCCGAGTCTCTAACGATCTTCTGAAGTCTCACCTCTGCTTGCTTCTCCTCCTCCTCCTCCTCTTCATCTCCCCTCCTCTCCCACCGCTCTCCTTCATCTTCCGAGCCTCTCCCTCTGTCTCCTCTGCGCTGGCACGGCGGCTCTCTCCAGCTCTTGCTACGCTCCTGTCAGTTCGGCTGTGCGGCGTGACTGACAGGTGTCAGTCGGAGGGGCGAAGGTTCCCCCTTTAGGGCATGAGTGCGCATGTGGATGAGTGTGCATGTGTGCCCTCTCACAGGTTTACGCAGCCAAAACAGAAGTAGAAATGATGACGGGTGAGAATAGCATCCGTATTTGCGCTTTGTCTGAAAAACAGGCTCGTGTTCTGAGTTTTTTTTTTTTTGTGTCAGTGGAAGCTGATGTATATATTTACAGATTCCCTTTCACATCTGCCTGTGATCTTCCATCTTTCATTTTTCATTTGTAGTGACATGTGGACCTCAAAGTCAAGCCTAAACACTTTCCCCTCGTGTTTCTGTGTGTGTGAGAGAGAGCTATTTTTACATCTTTGATTCTGGAAGAGTTGAAAAGGCTGGAAAACAAACAAAACAGAATCTGAGTCAATAACAAATTAAAAAGTGTGATCCTTTTGATAGATAGTAGTCACAGTGCCTGCTGCCTGTGCTAGTCTCAACACAATTAACACCACTTATACGTTCAGCTAATCTTACTGGAAGAGGGCGCCTCCGTGAGAGCAAGCGCACTCGTTCAGTAGACGCAGGGTCGTGTGAGCGAAATCCTGAATCTATAGGCGAGTGTTTGAATTACGCAGGCAGAGGAGAAGATAAAAACATACGCTAGCAGGAATCCAGACTGACATTCAGTGCAGCCAATGATGCTTTTGAAATTCTTCTCAATATTCCATTTGTAGGATTCGAGAATTAACTTCCACTATTTTCAAGTCAGCGTATCTTCAGGGAGGGGTGAATATTAACCTTTTTTTTTTTTTTTTTTGCATAACCATAATGTTTGAAGTAAAATGCTCGTGGCTATGGAGAGAAAAAAAAAAGGGTTCAGTGATAAAATAGCGCAAAAATATATCCCAGACACTCCTACTGGCACCAGCCACTGATATTTTATTGCAGAAGCTTTTGCAGCAATGACAGCGTCTAAATGTTTTTTATCCATCCACAAGCCTCCTGCACCTGTCTGCAGGCACTTTCTGACACTTCTCCATTGCGCTGCATCCAAGCTTCTTCTTCTTCTTTTTTTTTTTTTTTTTTTTTTTTTTGAGTTTCTAGGACTTCTCTCTGCAGCAACAGATTTCAGCTCACTCCGAAGCATCTCATTCGAATTGATATCACGGCTTCATCCATCTTTTCCCTTTCAGCCGTGCTTTTGTGCTGCTGAATGTGTGCTTTGTGGTGTCCTGCTGAAAGACCCAACTTTTTCACCTTAAGCCTAGTTTTCTGACACTGGCTCTCACATTTACCTCTGGAACACCTTGGTAATCATCAGATTTTATCATTCCTTTGATACGTTTATTGCCTCCAGTACCAGAGGTAGCAAAGCAGCCCTCACAGCATTATAGAAGCTCTACTATGTTTTACAGTAAGCAGGCTGGACCTTTCTTTATGGGCATCATTTTATCACCCATAAAGAAACTGCTGCACTGCATTCCCAAAGAGCTCTGCTTTGGTCCCATCATACAACCTTTTTTTTTTTTTTTTCCCCATGAAGACTGGTAGCATTCCAGTTTTTGCAAGCACCTTTCACCTTTTTTGTGCCTGTCGTTGCTATGGATCCTTAGCTGTTTGTGCACTGTACAATGCAGACAAGAAGCGCCACTCCAGACTTACCCAGGTTCACTAGAAGCTCCATAGAAATTCAGTTTTTTTACAGGCTTCTCTTTTTGATTTCCTGAGTTTTATGACTTTGGATTTTCTCGAAAGCATTGCAAAGAGCAACAATTCCCAAATCTTTAATTTTTTTCTTCGCAATACTTAGCTATATCAAATAAAAAGAACCATTGCCTTCCATTATTAAGCAAAGGTAACTGAAGCAATCCAAAATTTATTCACTGGGTATTGCATTGTTTTAAATAGAACACATAAAAGAGATCAGTGATGCAGTAGTGGAAGGTAGCCACCCTATTCGCCAGCAAAGTCACATTTCTATTAAATCCTTTCCCTGTAAGGGTGCATTTGTGAAAACATGCAAACAGTGCTGCAGAAATCATCCCCTCTTCAAAAAATTCTGACAGTTGCCAGTGTTACCCTGAAGGAAACACCGAGGCAGGCATGAATTGGAAAGACAAACTGAGAATAGAGGTTATTTGATATTTCGTTGTGTTTTTAAAACCAGACGGAAATGTTAAAGAAGACACATTGTTGACATTATACTCAGTTTTCTTTCAAAATTTATTCAGGTTTTGTAAGATAAAAAGTCTAGAGTTTTCATAATGCACCTCTTTTCACTGAAACAAAGGTCAGCATTTGAAGTTCTGCATATTTAGAGTTTGTTCTCATTTTTCTGGTCTCGCCCACCAAAGACTCAATGTCGCTTTTTTTTTTTTTTTTTTTTTGGCCCCTAAACTGAAATGAAACAGTGTTTTATAGAGTATTGGACAAATATGGAAATTTAGTCAGGGTTTATAGGTGACTGGACGAGCAAGCTAATATCTACTTCTTGAATTTTCGTGTACCACCAGTATTTACATAAACATGCATAAATGCATACAGGCGAGCAATCAAATACAATAAAACTTCCCCAACAACATCAAGTTAACTTTTTCTCTCACACACACATCGACATTTACATCTCCGTGTCAGAATGACAGATTTGTGTCAACAAACACCTGCCTGTGTGCAAACCTCTCGCTTAAAATTAGGATTTACCCATGCAGCGGTTTCATTTTCAAATCAAGCACCTGTTAAATTAGCGTCTGAAGCGAAACTGATTTTTTTTATTTGTTTTGGGGTTTTTTTTATTTACTGCTTAATTCCAATTACAGAGACGTATGAAGGGCCTGTTAAATGAGTTTAGTAAATGCAACTCAGGGATTTCAAACTTTCCCTACATCCAGGTTTATTGCAGAGTACTGAATAAAGACACTTCTCCTTTATTGCCCCTTCCAGACACTATTAAAATAAAAAGACTAGAACGTTGACTTGGCAGAGCCAAGGCAAGTTCCTTTTTCTCAAGCTCAGTTAGACAAACAAATATGGGCACGAGGAGAAGCGTTGGGATGTTTCATATTGGCAAAGTGGAGGAAGAGATTTACTGTCGCACTGTGCGCCGCCTCGTAAAACGTCCGTCTGGAAACACAGGCGGGAGAACAGGAACGCTTGTAAATTCCCACAGCAGTGCCTGATGGCCACATCCGAACCGCATTGATCAGGAGGAAGAATGATTAAAACATGCATTAGATGAAATAAGATCAGGCTTGGAGATTGATTTAAACCTCGAGGCCCAGGGCAGACTTTATGGCCGCTGTCCATAGTCCGGCGCGGCGCTCCACATATGCTGGTGTGTGTGGGTGTCCATATGCCTCTGAGTTTTCCTCTCATTAAATGGCAGCCCGTTAAGGAAACAGACAGCATCTAATTCAACTTCAACATTGTTTTAATATACAATAAATCTTGGCTGAACTCATACAGCCGTCCTTATATACACAGACACAGACTGGCCGCCGAGGCCCGGCCCAATCACACATGCATGCTGATTAGCTGCTCTCAGACAATCCACCCCCGTCCCCCCATCCCCCCCCCCTCCTCTTTTTTTGTGTTGCTTTGGCTCAATCTCTCCATCTGGTTGACTGGATAATAAATCACAAGGTAGTATTGTGACATATGTGACAGGATGTATTAATCTCATAATTAGAGATTGAAAAGGTGGTGCTAAATTTAGTCTGCCCTTTCTGGATAACCCCCCCCTCCCCCCCGTGGGCACTTGCCTGGTTTCCATGATGCCATTTTTTTTTTAATCTGAGAGCTTGTCTGTGATATGTCTATGGTGTGAAGCGTAATGTTATTTTTATGTGACAATACAAACAAAAAAAAAAAAAAAAAAAACTTTTCGTTGCCTCTTAAAACATCTGCAATCACAAGTTCTTTGTTGTTTTTTTCTTTGTCTAGTTTTGTGTTTGTTATTTTGGACTAGCTGGAGCTATAATTATGCTGTATAAAAGCCGAGTTGGGCAAAGTGATTCCTCTGATTAACTAATCAAATCTACTAGCACAGGTGGCAGAGTGCCTGCACTAGCGTTGTCCTCCTTCTTCTTTCTTACTCTACCACACAAATCTCTCTATAAATCAAACTGCATTTAAATTAGCTGTTGTTTTTTTTATTTATTTTTTTCTACCTTAGAAAAGCGAAGCACTGAAAGCATTGTCGTGTAATCAAGGAGATTAAGATAATGTTTAATTATGATCATTTTGTTTTTGAATAAAAAGTGCTCTATACTGTGGAACACAGATTGTAATTACGCCACATGCAGCACAATGACTGTTACACACATGTTTTTTTTGTTTGTTTTTTTTTTTATCATGCAGGTTAGATTTCCACCGCAGCCACTTTCAAACACCAGCAACTCCCTTCATGCAGCTCCTGTCCGTCAAATTCAACCTACACTTATAGAGTTGGGCTGGTGGGGTCCCCCCAAGAGCACGGCTGTCCCCTCAGGGTCCTCACGCCAGTGTGTGTGTGAGTGTGAGTGTGAGAGTAAGAAACTGAGAGTGAGAGCTTGTGTGTGTGGGTGTGTCGGTGTGTGCAGACGTGTGTGTGTTAGAAAGGTTGGGGGCATTAGCCTCTGATTGAGTTTTCAGAGAGCAACGTGGGGTGCGAAAGGCTCGACAATGGTCTAACAGAATTAGTAGCTTGTGATGAATGGTGTGTGAGAGCAGCACTGACAGCTCGCTTTCACAAATACACACCACTGTGAGTGTGTGTGTGTGTGTGTGTGTGTGTGTGTGTGTGTGTGTGTGTCTGTGTGTGTGTGTGTGTGTGTGTGTGTGTGTGTGTGTGTCTGTACACCTCTATGCTTCACCCACTGGTTCAAGGACTTTTTGTCCATGCACTGAAGGCTTCGCATGGTGGAATGAGAAAAGTAGTGATTGGCATACACACACACACACACACACACACACACACACACTCACATGCACACATGCGTGCATATCTTTGGGTTAAGCCTAGGGTTTGAGAAATGCCCTGCAGTCAGGATCGATAATGATTGGTCTGTTCAACATACTGAACACAGCTCTTCATACATGCTCTCTCTCTCTCTCACACACACACACACACTCTCACAAACAAAGTGATGAATAAAAAATTTCCACCGCCTTCCTTGAGCATCTCTGACTCAATAAAAAACATTGTTGGACCAGCACTGATATTAAAGTGAAGGCTGATAATGTACACACACACTCAAACACACACATACACACACACACACTCACTCACACACTGGCAGGCTGGTGCTCACACACACTTGCACACAGATGCATAAGAGCAGTGTTTAATAAAAGCCTGGGGATATTGATCACGGTAGATGGATGCTAACTCACATTAATGCAAGGAGGCCTGCAATGATGGAGGGAGGAGGAGAAGAAGAAGAAGAGCAAAATCGAAAAGATAGATAACAGGAAGCAGAAAAAATGAGGGCGGGATTTTCACGGGGACAAAGACATTCATATGTTTGTTACAGTGTGCACTCGGGGGTTCACCCCACACCTTGTGTATCAGGGTAAAGCGGAGTCACGTGGCCTGCTGAAATATCACTGAGGATGGACTTGTAACTTGCTGACGACTACGCCTGCCACCCTAATAGGGAATTTAGTGAGCAGTAATGGCCTCTCATGCCATCCTCAGACGTGCCAGAGAAAGAGAGGGAGGGAGGTGGGGGAGACACTGAGAGGGAGAAAGAGCTCTGAGAGCAAATTGAGAATTCTCCAGTCAATTATAAGTGATCATATTTTCCTCTGCATGGTGCTGAAACTACTTTTGTAGTTTAATGGTCAGCGTTTTGCCGTCCTAATGAATGCTGGAGGTATCAGACGGAGGGCAAGAATGGGATGGGGGGTGGTAAGGTAGAGGGTGGGAGGGGAGAAAGCTGCTGTCATTTTGTTTTCTTTATCTTGTTTTCACTTAGTATGAATTTTATTTATTTATTTTATTCACCCCATTCTGTGTTTTTTTATTATTGTTATTATTATTGTGCATCGTCAGTTTTGTTCAATTCTCCAACTCATACCTTTTCTTTCTTTTTTTTTTTTTGTCCGTTCGTTTCCTCATGCTTTTTCTTTCTTTCCTCCATTTCTTCACCTCCAGCTTACCTAGATGATGAGGAGGATGAGGATCCGTTTGGAGACTATGTGATCAGTAAGTCACATCGTCTGTAGACCGTGTCTGTGGTGGTATCTGCTGTGCTCCTGTGTGTGTGATTCACTGTACAGTAGCTGTGGCTGTCTTGGAAACGTACACAATGGCCTGAAATTGGGATCCAGCTGAGAAAGTAGAGTGTGGCAACATGAAAATTAAAAGTGCGATCCTGCGGTAAACGGCTGTCGCACCCTCCCTCCAACACCCCCGGCCCCCGCCCTCACTCACAATGCGACTTTACCTTCGGCGCCAAAGTTTGCAGGATGTTGGTGAACAGTAAAATAATTGCTTCCTGTACAATACTCTCGTGTTTCATCTGATACAAGGCAGAGCCACTGATCTCCTTCACATGCCTCATCTACATTTACGAGTGCTTCTCATTATGATCTCCTGTTCATTAGCACACGTCCAACTGGTTAATCTCTTTGCACTTGATCAGAGAAAATTTCCCAGAGGGTGCATTTTTTTTGCTCGCCTCCCCCGCTATCGTAAAGTCAGCCATATTTACTCGCGTTTCGGAGATTGTTTGTCTCTGCGATCGTGAATTAGTGTTAATGCTCGTGTTATTGGGCTGTGGCGTTTTCATCTGTTTTCATTAGCAAGGGGCGGAAGGACCGAGCGAGAGAAGAGTGTGTGGTGGAAAAAAAAAAAGGGTAATGAACACTCGCGTATGTGTGACAATGAAGGTTATTTTATTTGGTGCCACAGGCTTTCTGTAATGTGTTTCTTTTTTTTTTTTTTTGGAGACATGTTACATTTGCCAGTTAAAGTAGCACGTTCATGGAAGTGAAAGCAAGGAGCTAAGTACACGCTGAAAGTACATGCTTTTCCAAACCGTGGGAGGATGAGCCCAACTCGTGCAAATTCCAACCACATGTTACGCCGTTACACCTATGGACTGCACCGAAGGTTATTTTATCATTTAAATTCATCCCCATAATACTTGTTTATGTTCTACAGTATGATTTTTTCTGTAGATTTTCAAGGAGAAAATGAATAGGATTCATCTGATTAGATTTTTTTTTTTATGCTGGTCCACCTTCCATGAAACTCAGTGTCATCTCAACACACACACTCCACAAAGCGCAAAAAACAGCTTTATGAGGGATTAAAGAATATTGAATCAATTCTTCATCCATCACAGTATTACAGCTTTTCTTTTTCTGTAAATATTTTCATTAATTTCTTCCTAACCACAACTCTTTATGAACTCGTGTGTTCAATAACGTGTCCTTTACTATACTGGTGTCAAGCTAAAATGTTTCTCTATCACAGTCAGGTGGTCGAGCTGCACAGCATCCAAACACTTCTTTTAACACACTGCCTGTGAATTTATTTCAAGGAGAAATACAAGATCTGTTCATTCGATACATGGTTGTGTCTATATTTCATTCAGTTGTCTAAAGTTTTCACAGTTCGGCCCTCTGGTTGTGAGGATGACATGCTTACGGCCCCCAAAACGATAATCCGAGCTCGCTCTCTTTCGGATCTAAACGGTGTTAATGGAAGGTTCGTTTTCTTGGGGATACTTTGAATTCACGGAAAAGGCTGAATTCGCTCAATGAACTGTCACAGGAACAGGTGGGAGCAGTTAGCGAGCTCACACGTGCACACAGCTGATAATAAAGTCATGCGGGTACATGTTCAGTGTAGGGCCATGACAGCGACACTCTGTGAAACAGCTGCGAACGCCGACCTGCAGATTTCACCATTCCGCGTGTTAAAGTAGTTGTACGAAGCAAAGTTTCCCCGCTGATATTTACTGATGTTAATTTCCCTGTATGCCTTTTTTTTTATTATTATTACTTTCTGTCTGTGAAAGCAGGTAGGAAATATACTATTTGCTGTGCACGGTCGTCCGCGGCGAGTAAATAGAGCGTCTTCCTCGAAATTAAAGTCTTGAAATATATTGTATTTACTATATAACTTCTACAGTATACAGTGACCGGGAGAGGCGACGTCTTAACCTTTATTGCATCCTGATGCACTCCAGCATGCAGCGCTGTGGACGGCTGGAGCTCGACAGCGGCACACTTCCTCGAGCCCGCGTTCTCACACTCTGCTCTTTACCATTATTAAAGCAGTATTTCATATTGGTACTTTCAGCTGCACAATGACTGACACCACTGTAAATGTGTCTCAAAACACTCAGCCACACCAATGTATTGTGTGTTTTATAATTTAAATAAAGGCCATATATATTGTAAATTAATAATTAATTCTAACCCTAACCCATGTGCAGAGTGAGTCGTTCATACAGACGTCAGATGTCCAGAGAATGAT
Source organism: Salarias fasciatus (assembly GCF_902148845.1). NCBI lineage: Eukaryota > Metazoa > Chordata > Actinopteri > Blenniiformes > Blenniidae > Salarias > Salarias fasciatus. Next base: position 7,455,389 of record NC_043746.1, on the reverse strand, counting down.
AAACAACCCTTTCAGTGACTGTGGAGGACATCACTCTGTGTCACCATTCATCTTCTCAAATGGCATATTGGCAACAGCTTTGGATCTCCATGTAGCGAATAAAACACGCCTCAGCACATCCAAGTAATGCTTGTTAGATTTCCTGGTTTATGTGGTTGAAGTGTTGTTTTACACCAGGCTTCATTTATTCATCATCAGCCTATAAAATCAGTGTATTTATACAGCTGGATATTTCCACCCTTACAACCCTTTGTAGAGCACAGTAAATAAAATGTTGCAAAGAAAAATAAGCATTTTAACCTCATCATGTTCAAATGTATTTTTTCCTCCATTGTGTCATTTTAAAGCCAATAAAAATATAATTATTCGTCATTCATTGAAAGTGAAAAGGTTGAAAGTGTCAGATTGACAAAAACCTTACATATTTGTTCGTTCGTAGCTTACAATTTACTTCCAGTTCCTCCACATGTGAAGTATGAAACTCATTCAGGACCAGGGTCCACACACCAAAGATCCTCTTCATGTCAGTGTGTTCCGTGACCCTAACGACTCCAGTTTAATCCTTTTGTTTTTGTGCAGATATGTACGAGTTCACTCTAGAAATTGTATTGAACACTTTTTTTGTCCAAAAATGTCTTAGGAACAACTTAAAATTACTCTTTCAACATTTGGTCAGGCAAGTTACCCACATTTCCTAACTCCCACCACCCTTCCTGTCTAACACAAATGATTTTACATTTATTTTCAAACACTCCCTGTGCATCCAGCAAGTCCAGCTCTTTGGCTGTAAGTAGTACATGCTATGGTGTGACAGCTGGACTGTTTTGCAGAAATCCAGTCTCATGCGTCTTACTTTGTGATCTTGATCAGATTTTTCTACTCTCAACATGTTGTCTTGAACAGTTCGGCTCAAATCAGACTGAAACGATGTGACTCTGAACTGACTAATTAGAAGAACAGGTATTTACATCAGTATGAAATCGTGGAAATTGCACTTAGAGTCTTGATGAGCCTATTTTTAACTGCATTATGTATATTTGACACTTCCACTCCAAAGTGTTACTGATATACTGTTATTTTCCAAAATGAGCTCTTAAATATCATTTCCGAGACATATGAGGTGCATATCTAGCACTGAACTTATTACAAAAACTGCTTTTGGCTGACATTATAGCATGAAGTAGATCAAATCAAATATGGCATCACGTTTTCACTCTTTTGTAATACGTTTCTGTTAAATTGACCAGTGCAGTTACCTCAGAGTTAAAGATGCTGCGTCAAAGCCAGTGAGCCAAACATAAGCATCGTATGAGCTAACAAGCTAAAGCCAGGAAAATACAGTCAAAAGATCCGTTGGCTGAATCTGCTGCAGGCATCATTGCCCCACTCACTTGGTAAACAAAAGTAAAACATTTTTTTTTTTGCTTGTTTCCCAAAATTCCATCAGCCTCGAATGTGATTTTACACAAATAGCCACAGCTCGTGCTGCTGACGGATGTGTACCTCTGTTGGAGCATGCCGTGATGCGCAAACGTAGCTGTTTATTGACCATTGCCACCATGTGCGACGCGGCTTTTCATCGCTCAGTGGCTCACCTATAAGAAAAAAGAAGAAAAGCTTCCTTTGAGTCTCCCGCTGCTCCTTCAGAGCACATCTGGTTACTTTGCATGCATATGTTCCGCACAATCATTTCGCCTAATTGCTGCAATTATGACGGACAGTCAGCCAACAAATCCCAGGCAGTGCCACATCACCACCGCAAGTTCCTCCGTGAGGAAACTCCCACTGCAGCCGTTTTAACACATTTGTACTGTGTACAGCAACCGAGCCAGACACCGGTGACAGAAGAAAACAATAAAATCACATTTCATCTCATCTAATCCATTATTTTTTGTTATTTTCATTCATGATGAAGCAACATTTGTTTTTCAGGTACGGAGTGACTCATTATGTCCGTATGTGTTAGTGTGCGTGTCAGGGCCCGAATAGAGGAACCCAGCTCGCAACTCGACAGATTATTTAATCAGTTAATTTTCATAGAGCTGGAGTACAGTACACAAATATTCAGCCTGAGTGGCAATCAAGATAGGCAAGCGAAATTTGAAAAAAAAAAATAGAATGAGTAGGTTTAAAGTCAGACAGAAGAACTCGTCAGACTCGGACTGTCAAAGGCTGGAACACACACATTTGAACATGCAAAGAGACACGTTGTAGGAATAAGATTAAACAGCAGACCAGACTGATGATGGCACAGAGGGTGGGGAACTGACCCGAGGAGATGAGGGGAAAGATGGTCCAGGACAATAACCATGAACAAGACCAGACACTGGATTAGCAATCCCTGAAAGAAACTTACAGTAAATGTTCAATTCAATTTTATTTCTATACCGCCGAATACAACACAGTTATTTCAAGGTAATTTTACAGAGAAGAGCTCAATAATTCCACATGTGAAAGCAGAGGAGACGGTGGAAAGGAAAAACTTTCTTTTAACTGGACTGGACTAACTTCGTCCAATTCTTTCGTCACATGATTCATCCATGTCGGGCTGGTTGTAGCTGCTGTGTCATTTGTTGTTTGTGAGGACAGATGAAGGACAGATTGCGTCTGGACGACTGTCGGGAAGCTCACTGCCAGATCACAATCTCTGTTGTTTAATGCCTAGTTTCGCTGTCTTGTGGTACAGCTGAAGCAGTGGCACGACTCGATCAGCTTTAGCTTACGGTCACAGACAAATTTCTCACAGAATGTGACGTTAAACTGGCTGTCAGAGTGAACGAAGACAAAAACAGTGTTTGTACGGCAACAGACATGCATTTTTGTTTTTTCAATGGTTTCACATGTTTCTTACCTCATAAGTTTTGGTGTCATTGTGTATCTCTGTGCAATCCTTCTACATGTATATCTTTAAAAGTTGCTGTGAAAATACCTTAAAAGAAAAAAAAATCCACCCCATACCACATACTGTACAATTCAGCTGAAAAACATGTTTCAAGTGCATTAAGCGGTTGTGCAGGTCCACTTTTGCCATATTTACAGCAGATAATCGAAGTCAAACAGTGTTTGGTTTTAAAGTCGCGATTCATCTTTTAATTAATCATTGATCTGTTTTGGGTTGAGAAGTTGAATAAACCATCAAAGGTTTCCATTAGAATCTTCAGGACTGACGCCATGCATAACGCCGTGTGATTTCTCTCCTGCCTCGAGATCCTGACCAGTCCTGTGCTCCGTACTGAAGGATAAAGTAAATATTAAAGTTGTTGTGCTGTGGGAGCGAACGCACACAACTGTGAAGCTTTGAAGATGCTCTTAGAGTCTTTGCTGTTGTCTGATGCTGCAGGTATTTAATTAGAAAACTCAGAGGAGAGACTCCTACAAACAGCTGGAATCACCAGGTGCAACTTCACCTCATGATAACATTTTTGGCAAAAAACATGGTTTACTGGAGCACGGCATGCTCGTTTGTGTGTGTGTGTGTGTGTGTGTGTGTGTGTGTGTGTCTATAACAGGAATCTATGCACATTGGGCACAGGTGCAAGGCACTCCTCAAATAATGCACCCTTGCAATATCAATAAAACACTGCACTATAGTTGTACCAAATACATGAGCAAAAACACTTTCCCTAAGCCAGGGCTCTCAAACATATTGCAGTCAAGACCCCACAAACTTCCCGATTTAAAGTTTAAAGTTTTTCTGTGTTGTGGTGCTGTGTGTGTGTGATGAAAATGTGCATAATTTCACACAACCAAACAATAACTACTGAAAATTGCTGCAGTATCAACATAACTATAACGATACCTTCCAGTGAGGAATACAGTGGAATTTCCAAATATCCCAAAAAAGTCACCCTGACAGCATGGCAGCATGGCTTTGGGGTGAGTTTGATAGCAGCGAGGACGCTCGCTGTCGTGGTATCATCACCCATATCTCAGCTCCGTTTCACTGCTGTGATGTGTCCGCTACAAAAAAACAAAAATCAGTGTTTTCTTTGAATGTTTACCATTGTTTTGGTGGTTTGGCAGGCCAGATTGGAGCCTCTTACAGGCCAGTTTTTAATCACAGACCTTATGTTTGACACACTTAATTGCTTGTGTCAAGATTTAATGAAAAGAAGAAAACATTTTCAGCAAACATGTAGATGCAGATAGATTCAGTCACAATATATCCTCCGCTTTTACTGAAAGCACAGGAAAAAAAATAGACTAGTGTTCGATAACAGTTTTGTTTGCAGGTGTATTTATACTTTGAGAGTTTTTCATTTGTCTCGATGAAGCTGAGACAGTGCTACCTCGAATCAAACTTCGGATCACTTTGTCTTCAGTTTGTGTGTGAGACAACTGGAGTGAACTTCTGGGACAAATACGTGAGCGCGTGACTTCCCTTCCGTTGTACCTATTTAGGGATAAAACTTACAGTGCTGCAGTATTTCCTGAGGTTTAAGTGAGGTGTAAATGTTTCACAGAACACATTTCAGCTCTGCTTTTATTGGATCTGACAGATCACCTGCGGTGGAAAGATGCTGAGGCATGTGAACACAAAGTTTGCAGTCCATGTGTTTTGCATGACAACAAAACACAGTATGACAGGGGTAGCAGTCTGGAGACTGCTGACAGATCATAAACCGCATTTATTGTTTGGAAGTTAGCAGACGTAGTGTCCCGATGAAAAATCCTCTGGGACAAGTAGTAAAAAAAAAAAAAAAGAAAGAAAGAAAAAATGTAAGAGCTGTAGAGGGCAATTTTTACGAGAGAAAATCAGAGTGAATAGAAGAGGGAAGCTGTGGGAGACTAGATATCATTCAGAGGTTGTTTTTCTGTAATTTTTAGAATGAACACTTCCAGCAGCTGTCACTTTATTGTTCTAGGATACGAATAAAAAAGAAATGAGAATCAGTATAATGATTAACAGAATGGAATCAACAGTGTAGCTAATAAACCGTCAAAATCCCCCCTTTTTCTTTTACATATTTTAAAAATAGAACACATCCAGCGAACGTCGAGCCAAAAAAACTCAGCTACCCTTTTGCGACGCTGTTAGCTTTTTCACTGTCTGTGCTTCAACATGCAGCAGCTGCGCCTGGCGCTCGGCACTTCCTCCTCCAGCAGAGTGATTATGACAGGCTGATTGGTGTTTTGTGTTCTCGGGGATGAGGAGATCAATGCGGGGCTGATAGCGAGGGCTGGGCCGGGAGCGGAGGGAGGGAGAGAATGGGGGGGGGCGGGGGGTTGAGGCCTTGTCACTTTCGAGTAAGAAACGGGGGGATTAGGAGATTTTAGGGGAGAGGATGGAGTTAAAACGGATGATGGAAGGGGGTTAGAGCCGGGAATGCGGAGAAGATTCGAGTGGATTGCAAGGGAGGGGATGGAGAATGATGGATAAAGAAGGAGCGGAGCTGAGGAGGAGGAGGAGGAGCAATTGAGAGTTAGATCCAGATTTAACAGTACAGTAAAAGAGATGGCTGAGGATTAACATTCTGTGACTGTCTGCAAGCGCCGGGATAATCTCTGGTGTCCTGCAGTGCACTGTGGGAAGCCCACCGCTGCTGTGGGGGTTGAGGCCCACCACCAGGCCTGCCCACTGTGTGTGTGAGCATGTGTCCTCGTGTGTGCCACTGTGTCTAGGTGTGGCAGGTGGAATGAAGGGCTGCTTCCAGCCCCCCCTCCCACCATGCCACGCTCTAAGCAGCTTGATGGGAAAAAAATGCCCCTCCGGTGGCACGAGAAGGACGTTCTGCAGCGTCAGGACGGCCTTGAGGCCAAGTCTGCTTCAGCCCTCCTCTCTTCTTACGATGAGCTGAAAGAAAACTCCAAACCAACGTATATAAGTCCACATTTCCCTGCTGACTACAGCCAGGAGGAGCCGGCGGATTGCTCCTCACAGAGTTTTAATCCATATTGATTTGCGCTTCATGCTGCCTCACCGAGTGGAGTGCAGCGCGGCGGGATGCCACACAGCATGGCGAGGCATGGCGTGGCGTTACCTTACAAGTATCTGCTGGCCGGTGTTTGTTTACGCGCGAAAGAAAGAATCAGCGTCTACCCGATACACGGACTCGGCCTCACAGCAAACGTTTTCACGGATCCAGCCAGGGTCTGGAGAATGAAGGGTTACTCCGCCGACTAATGAATACTGTCGACGGCGGCTCACGCTTTCAGAGTTAGCATGGCGAGGTCCTGTTACCAGCGTGGAGCTTGTGGGCATGTTAAGCGTTAAGTAGAAATTCCAACTAATTACCTCTGATTGAGCAGCGATTTTCTGTCGTCCCAGCAGTGTTGTCGTGTTGAAGCTTGTTAGAAGATACATTAGCTATAAGAGCTATCATGGCAAAAAGATGAGCCGTGCCGAAGCAGTGAGACGCCGCCGATATGTGTTTGTCAAACGTAACAACAAAAGCAACTGAAACCCAACAGACAAGATGGACGTGTGATATTAAACATACTGCACTTTGTTAGAGTGGGAAGTGTTTTAAAAGGCTAAATACTCTGCTCGGTTATTCCAGTTACCAAGAATAGAAACAGAAACAGTCTGATTAAAACCACACAGTTCAGCAGAAAAAAAAAGAAACTGAAAAACGCATTGGCACTGATGTCAATATTTCTGTTAAAACCATTTCTTCTCCACTCAATACTTGCTTTAATAGGTTGGCTTTGTTTTGCTGGGAGTCAAATGGAAGGAAAGTGAAGAGATGAATAAATCTATATTCCCGTCTCTAACCTCTGATTGTGCAAGTCCCTTTTGTTTTGCCACTTAATACTCCGAGCTGGCTAATCATCAGACAAGTATCTGACTTCGTCTTCCATCTCCAGAAGCGAGTATGGAGACAGGCTGGTGTCTCAGCTGGTCCCAAATCTCGCGCTCTGAACCCTTTCCGCGGCTAAGCCAAGTATCAGTTGTACAGGCAGTCAGGCGTAAGCCCAAGAAACAGAGGAATGTGGCTTTTTGGAGCTTTATCAGCTGTTTTGGTTTTGCCATTTTTGTAAAGTCTTGACTTTGCAAGCAGGCTGGTGAGAAGTGTTTCTTCTGTTCTGTTCCTCTCGTCTCCCTCCGAGCTGAAAGCTTAGTCCACTTTATGCAGTGATGCATCTGTCTCACTAGTTACAATCAATAGTGCATCCCGGTCACCTTTGCACGTAATCAATGGGTCAGCCCAGACTATCCCGGCCTCTGTCCCCCAGTGGTCCCTTTGCAAAGTCATAACTATCTATTTTAGGGAAGACAGCAGCAAGTCTCTGTAATCAATAACAATGCATACAATACATAAGCCCCAGGCTGATCTTTGGGATCAGTTGCATGGCCCGTCAACGAATGTTTCAATAGAATGAGATATAAAGGAAAATACAGGAGCCCGTATGTTCATGCCCAGAATTTTGAGTTTTTTAACAAAACACAAAAAAACACTACTTTCGAGCAATATATCCATTTAAAAAGCATGTCTCAGTACTCAGTGCAACCTAATGTGTTCAGAATCAAAACAAATAGAAGCTTTATGTCTATCTGAGCAGCATTTTGCAGGATCGTCTCACTGCTAAAGTGCTGCTGTCGTCTAAAACAGAACGTTAATGATTAAAAATTAGCCTGTTCAAACAGTCCCTCCTCTATACATCCATAAACTTTGTATGTCACAGAAAACACTTATTAGCACAATTAAAAAACTTCCTATTTCGTTCCAAGAATGGATTTTCTTCAAACAGATGCCCTCATAAAACTTTTCCTTAATATATTATCCTACATCCAAAATTAAGTTGAGGATTTCAAAGGTTTCCTTGGGGATGAATTCTGATTGATCCGGCTCGAAGGGTAACACACGAATGAAACTGTCAGTAATTTATCGCACTGTTACATAATGAGCAAACCTTCCTCGTGGTTTGACCAATCCCAGCATTGTTTATGAGCAAGCGTAGCTGTATCTTTTTCTGTGCTTTCTTTTTACAGGGCTTTACAATTTAGAACAGAATAGAATAGGGGTAACACTTTACTTGAAGCCCCCCTGTGTAACACATTATAAGTACATTTATAAAGCATTATAATGCCATTATAACACGTGTAGCTGTAGTTATAAACATTCATAGATGATCACAATGCCATGACCTAACCCTAACCCTATGCTGTATAGTGAGTTATAAAGCATTGTGATCATTTATGAGTGTTTATAACTACTTATAATGCATCATACCGGGTGCTTAAAGTAAAGTGTTACCAGAATAGGCTTTATTTATCTCACAATGGAGACATTTATTTGCACCTTAGACTTGTTTTGCATTTACACCAGATACCTGGGTTCTCTAAACTCAAGGTCAAAACTGAACCTGATGCAGCGTCACAGCAGAGGCAGAAGAAGAGAGCAGTAATGTCGACCACCTATTGACAGTCGAAGATATTCTTGACAAAAGGACAGAAGCACCCACTCGTTGCACATTTTTGTCAAATCAAAATAAAGTGAGGGGGACTGATTTTCATTATATAAGAGGGTTCACCTCACAGATTTCTGAAAGCAAATACACTCCAGAACAGAAAAACACTGATGTGGGCTGAAATATGAGTTTCTCAAAACTAGTCATTTTTGATTATTTTGGTCGTTTTTAACCACACACCTCAACGCCGAATGAAGTCACTGAATGAGTCATCCAATCAGATCAATGTTTGCATGCCTCTGTCACCTCTCGTCCTGATTAATACAGCCCAGCCCTCTAAAGCGATTAAAAATGAATCCGCTGGAGGCAGATCGGCAGGCTGCGTTCGCCTCTCCGCGTCCGCTCGGTGACGAGAGCGCGATGACACAGAAAGTCAAATTGTTTCAACAGGTCTTCATCTATTCACTGTAACGTGCTTTTCAGTCACAAGCCCTTTCATATCTTGTCAGGAACCTTTGTATTGATCGTACTTTATTTTTGCTTTTTCCTCTTCAATTTCGCGAGCCTTTCAAGCATTGTGGATTTCCTCATCAATGCCGCCGACCCGAGGTTCTGCGTTGACTCCAGTAGCAGCGTTTATTTGTCTGCTGCCACAGGACGTTTCCACCGCCTCGCTGCTGTTTGCTTTATTCTTTTTTTTTTTTCTTCCTTTTTTCACTATATTCTATTCTGTTTTTCTAAAATAACTGACTCCCCCTCGGTCTTCAGCTATTCACTCTCACAGTGTGTGTGCTTGTGTGCGTTCTTGTGAGCTGCGAGGCGGCAGAGAAGCTATATCTGGCCCGATCAGAGTGAAAATGTCAAGAAGTGTGCAAAAGAAAGATCTGTGCATCTTTGCTTGGTTAGATTCACCTGATCTTTCAGCCCTTTGTTCTGTCAGTGTTTCAGTGTTTTTCTCTCCAAGCTGAATGTATGTTAGTTCCTCAATCACCGTTTGCGTTTTTGTTTGTGTCTGGGTTTGCGTAGGCAATGCATGTCTGAGAATTCGAGTCAAGACAAGCGTTTGACTTTTTGTTTTTTTTTTTAAAACAGATCTCATTCCTGCCTTTCTTCTCCACCTCTCTCTCACTGCTTTTTAGTCTCCCACCCTCATCTTTCAGTTCTTCACACGTCGGCTCGATGCTTTTGCTTCCTTCTACCTAACTAAAATTCATCATGAAAGCATCGCATGGGCCTTCTGAGGCCAAATATAGACAGCGGCGTCTTTCATTTTCTTTTTAGTTCAGTTCCAGTGTCGGCGTCTCTTTTTTTTTTCATGTGTGTTTTGTGCTCATTTACCTCACTTGGACAAAGTTGGAGTTAAAGATGAAAGCAGGGGAGGTGTGTTTGTAATATTAACCACGCTGGAGCAGCTTCTGGAGTGTTCTGGCACACACAACCCTTTCACACATGTACACACTCGCACACAGACATGTACTCATACATGCGCAAAGAGACACACACATACATCAGTTAACAATTAGCCCTGAGTGTACTTGACTCCGTATGTTAAGGACCCATCCAAAGATTGGTGGTGTGGGATGAGAGGTATGAAAAGTGAGAGATTACTCACCCTTTCTAAAACACCCACGCACACACTCTCTCTCACACACACACACACACACACACACACACACACCAATCCTCACCTATCGTCCTCTATCTCGCTTCCTGTCTTTGTCAGGAAGCATTAAAGCAAAATCCCATTTTGCGTTCCGAGGCCCACACGTATACGCTGTGACACAGTGTGGTGTGCGTTATGAGTCTAACTAGCAGTCACATCGCCAAGTCTCTGCCTAATCAGGCCACTTACACACACACACACACACACACACACAGACTGACGCACACAGAAAAACACACATGCACACACTTTGCGGAGGCCATGTGTTGGGACGGTGATAGAGGGTTGGCAGTTGGCAGACAGACAGCAGACGCTGTTCTTCGACATCAAACGTCTCAGAGCAGAATCTCACTTTCATGCCTACTCGCTCTCTCTCTCCCTATGTCACACACACACACACACACATCATCGCACACACAAACACAACAACACACATTTCCTCTGATCTTGCTGCCAAAACTCAAAGACTTGGAAGGACTAACACACAACACATGAGCCGGCACACACACACACACACTCACACACACACACAGACGTATAGACAAGCTCAAAAAAGTCTTGGATTAAATTTCATCAGCCAGTGTCGAAAACCTGCTCTGTGAGACGTAAGTACAAGTTACATGTGTGGCTGAAAAAAAACATTCAGAATGTGTTTTTTCCCCCCCTTTAACACTGAATCCAGTCAAGCATCGTGATCTTATCTTCAACTACACACACACATATACACACACAAGTACAAACAGAAGCGAGCACACATTGCAGTGCAGCGGGGCTCCTTACAGTCCCGTGAACTGAAATAGGAAGCAAATTAATGCCGTAAATTTAGATGCACGCATGCAGAGCACAAGTGTGATGGAACTGTATACAAATCACGCTCGCCGCGAGTGTTTTTTTGTTCTTTTGTTACGCCGATGTGTTGTGTTTTGGAAGGACGGAGTTCACACCTTCAATCGAGGTCCAGAAAATTTATGTCAAGAAACAATGGAGCTCTTCTGATGTGGCTGTTAGGGCCAAACGCCTAACAAGGGGTGCCTTCACACCCAGTGTGTCTGCATACAGTTCATACTAATCCTGCTGTCAGGGCCTGTTTGGTGTGGCTTGTTTGGGTTATATGAACTCCATCTGTCGTGCCGTGGTATGGACGAGGCCTCGATCACAATTACTTCTTTTTTCTTCAAGAAATTTGTTCTCCACAATATAAAAGTGCAAGATTTTGAAAATCTCAGGACCTATATTTTTCCCCTATGAAAACAACTGCTGCATTCTAGTTTAAAGTTATGGGATGAAAGTTAACATGTTTTACCCTCCCCTCAATATGATTTTTTTTTTTTTTTTTTTGTTATTAAAAGTCTGAGAATAAACCCCTTTAGCTGTCCATCTTCTTCCCGAGGGGGGTCACAGCATAATCACAATCAGGGAAGTAACAACAGAGGTTAAAATGACAGTTATCAGTGTGATGACAGACAGAGACACAGAACAAAAACAACATATTACAAAGACACCATGGCCAAAAAGACCAGAGGTAAATCCAGAATATAGAGTGAGCCTGTTATCAAATACGGATGAACAGATAAGAGAACGCAGACACGGTTTCATTGATAACGGCAGTCCATCTCAAGCTGCGAAGATAGAAACATGCTGTTGGATGATGAAGCACATCTAATGTTGATGGGTGAATTATTCCAATCAGATAGGACGATGAATATAAAGGCTCATTTGCCAGTTGTTTTTCCTAACATAGTCCATATTCAAATAGAGCTGAACAGAGTGCCTAATATGATAGTTATTATTCGTACCTGATATCTTTACAAAGAAAGCAACTGAAATAGGTATTTATCTTTTCAATCTTCTATACTGCCTGGTCCAGCATTGCACCAAGACATCAAGCACCCTGGACTCACTTTCAGGCACTTTTTAAAGATTTAAAGATAATTATGGCACTGTTTCACCAGTCAGTGCCAGTCAAGATGAAATTGGGCTGTATGTGGCTCCTGGGCTAAAATTTTTACTTTTAGTTTACTTGTTGAAAACCCACATATGCATGGGGCATTTGAAGAGTTTGCAAACTCTGTGCTCATGTGTTCCCAAATGAATAGTCTGTTGTAAAGATATTTATTCTTGTCTGACATTCAACATGCAGGCGGTTTACTACTCTTGAATTGTCTTTAAAAAGCCGAAGTTCCCACGACTAGGATCAGAGCAAGAAAGCATTATTCACAAATTAAAATGGCAGAAAAGATCTAAGAGGAACGTAAATGTCTTGATTAAACCTTTGCTTAGCCCCACTGAATAATTTAAAGGTTTCTCTCGTGATGGATGAACGGTAACCGACAGTGATAGAGAGTGGACTCAACAGACAAGATGGAGAGATACCGCATAGATATGATTGATAAGATGAAAAATGATTCATAGACTCTTCTTGACCCAGCGTGAGCAGCAAATAGAGCCACGGGTGGCGAGCCAGTGAAGGAGAAATTGACTTCTTGTGTCTTCAAAAAAGTTTGGAGGGGAATTTGTGAAATAAATCAGAGGGAGACGGCATGAGCTAACCTGGGTGCCGCGCGTTTCTGTTTATTGAGATTTACAACATCTGAGCCGTCGCATGGGAGTGAGCTTCAGCCACTCGTACGCACACACTCACACGAGTCTGCACGTGCACAGCGCCGTGCACGCCCACCCACGGAACCACTTTACTCACACAGGCTACCTTCACCTTGACAGTAGGCTGACTTAAGATGCTGTATTGATTCAAAGAGCAGCGTGTGTGTGTGTGTGTGTGTGTGTGTGTGTGTGTGTGTGTGTGTGTGTGTGTGTGTGTGTGTCTTACCTACATTGTGGGTACCTAATTGTGTTCACACTGTCATTTTATGGGGACTTTTGAGAAATATATGGATAAAAATCACATCCCTATAACAGAAATGATCAACTTTCAGGGACGATTGCATATTTCAGGGTTATTCTTGTGTTCAGGTTCAGTGCTGGGCAACTAGTAATCTTGGTAGAAGTTAGAAATAAGTCTGCAAGAAATGATTGTATGCCAGATGATTATTTTTGTCGTAGCACTTTTGCTGTCTGGGGACTGAAATGCACGTCCCTTTCATGATTTTTATATTTTTAAAGGTCAAGATTTGGTGTGGAATCGGGTTGAGTTTATTGCCAGTGTTGTGGTACGACACTAAGGTGGGGATAAGCTGAGGCACTGAGTTATGACGATCAAGGAAAGACGAGGGAGCATTAAAAAAAAAAGGAAGAAGAAGAAAAACCAACAAGCATAACACAAGCCAGCAGTATGTGTGTGTGTGTGTGTGTGTGTTGGGGTCAAGAAAGAACCAAATTTATTCTACCCTGTTTGTGTGCTTGCGTTCATGCACATGTGCGTGTTTGTACCCGGCCTCTCCTCTAGAGAAAGTTGGTCGGCCCCTCTGCCCTTCAAAGTCATTTGGAATTCATCTGCAAGCCTGACCCTGACAGCTGTTTGTTTTTCCTCTCCAGAGAGAGGAAGTGGAATTGAGGGATGGCGAAGGAGGGGAGGGGAGGGTGGAGAGAGTGGAAAGGGGGTGTGGTTAATGAGTGAGAAAGTGACAGATATTAAGGAGGACAGAGGCGGAATGGAAGTGAGACTTGGGCGAAAAACTTGGGCGAAGCAGCGGAGGACTGTTTCTATTCCTGCCTCAGTGGTCTCAGCGCTGTTTGGTTTGTTGAGCATTTGAGACACACAAGACAATAAGTGGTGCTCTGAACGGCTTCCATTAGTATCCCTCATAGACCACTAGTTTGAATGTGTTGAATCTGCGCAGCAGCATGAATACAAAGCAGGGCAAGACTGAGATAAAAGGACAGAGGGGTCTCTAAGCAATCCCTCGGTGTAAATATAGGTTTTTCATGTAAAAAAAAGAAAAAAGATTGTATTAGTCTGTCACCTGGGATGAGTTAAAAAAAAAAAATCTAAAGGCTCTGCAGTTGAATGTGATATAGAGTGAGTCCGATGGGATGTAGAGGTTTGATTTTTCTTTTTTCTTTTCCTGGTTGAGATTTGCTGGAGAAGAAGTTGGTCAGGGTCGAAGTATCCTCTCTTCTGAGGAATAATTTCTATTGCTGAGGGGGTAATAAAATCTGACTTTCAAAGTGACTAAAGCTCCTCCAGCAGCAGAGCGGACATACTGTAACACGCCAGATAAATGTATCTGAAAACCCACGTGAAGCAGGAGTGCCGCCTCTCATGCATTCATGAACTGTGAGATGAGCTCTTACGCTGTGCACCAGATTTTGGTTAATTTGCTGGTAAAACATTTTGCAGTTCACAGCTGTTGACTTCCAGAGACAACAAAGGCATTGTCAGAGGCATGCTTTTATGATGTTTTGTTTCCCAAAAGTGAAAGTCATGTGCTTAAGCGCTCACATATGAGCTTGTTTTTCTGATAACTGCAGTTTGCATGAGTAATAAACTTAAAGTTTTTCTTGTAGAAACTCCATCTTATCAGGATTTCTTCTCAGAAAAAAAACATCATTTTGGGAAATGAGGCATGCGTAAAAAAGAAACCTAACTCCTGCCCCGTCACACCCCGAGTCAGAAATATCCTGCCCTCTGGTTTCTCCACAAATCACACCCTGGGTGTAAGCAGGGAGAACAGGGGCACGGAGGGAAGTATGGTGAAAGATGGTGTCTGGAAAAGCGGCGGAGAGCAACAGCAGCTCAGAGAGGGGAAGAGTGAGGGCAGGGGGAGTCATAGGTGAAGGGAGAGCAGGAGGAAAGAGCGAAAGGGAGAGGAGGCTCGTGATTCGATGAATGGGCAGAGAGGAGCAGTGTCAAGGGAGAGGTGCTTTCCTATTTTTATACTTCTCCTTGTGGGAGCCACGATTCACTCGATCTATCCATCATAGTGACAGAAACCCCCTCTAAACTCACTTGCTTTTTCCTTTCACCTCCCCTCGTCTTCTTCTTCTGTGCCTCTAGTCTGCTTCTCTGTTTGCATGCATATTTTATTGTGAATTTTTATTGAGAATTTTCAAGGGCGCCTACTGTAAATGAATTAATAGACTGTACGCTCGAGCCGCTCACACAGGAATTGCTTATTGACTAACAATAACTATTTCAGGTACGTGCTACTTGCTCCGACATCTCTCTCCGTCGCACACAACACGTCCATGGAGCGCCTCTCTCTCCGAGGCTGATTTCTCCTTTCACAAATTTTGCGGGCTTCTTTACGTTGTCACAAGCAATTCTCTGGCCCATAGCTTGTGCGTATTGATCGGCACGGCTCTGTAATCTCTTCAGTCTGCTCCGTAAAGAGCCAGCCTCAGACATATACACGCTTCCCAACCAGAAATCAACTTCTTGTTTCCAAGAAAAATACAGGTCTGCCTCTTTGAATGCATTGGTTATGGAAGGACACAAACATTTCTAATTAAGCCCACACACTTTGATGTGTGCAAAGCTGTTTTTTTTTTTTTTTTTTTTTGTATTTCTTTCTACTGTTCTGTTTATTTTGCTGTGACAGGCTTGTTGCGTTGCTACCTGTGTTCTTTGTTAGAGTTTGATTAAATTCCTCATAGAGGGATTCATCATCTTTAGCAGGCTGCGACGGGAAAATTACAAGGCCATCAATCCTTGTGTTTGATCTTGATTTCACATTCTCCCTCTAGTGTGTTTTGCTTTCTCTATCCTATGTGTACAGACTTGTATTTACCTGGTACTCTTCAGATTACACCATGTTTGTGATGTTGGGGGGGTCATTTGTCTCCATGCGAGGCCTGTCTTCTGGCCCGTGTTTGTCTTATCTGGATCCTCCAAATGCTCCTACATCTTCCAAATATTTAAGGATCTGAGAGTTTTGGCTGTATTTCTGTTTCCATGAGAGGCCTGCACAGTGGTACGTGTCTTCACATCACAACAACAGTATCTACAGTTCGAGTCCGGGGGGTGGAGTTTGCATGTTTTCTTGTTAGAAAAGCAGACTTGCAATCAAAATTTTCCGGTTCAACTTCCACAGCCGACGAGTCCCCGCTGTGGGATCTGGGCGGTTCTGGTTCCATTGGTACAGTGGTTGACTCAATTGGGAGGTTGTGGGTTCAATTCCACGTCTCCAGTGCCCCCTTCCCTCAGTGCAGCAAGACGCTGCACACCAATTTTCTCTCAAATGTTGGTTTGAGCGACTTCTTCCTCTCTGGTTTCCTCCCACAGTTCAAAAACATGCATTTCAGTTTTATTGTCTGTACATGTGTGAATGGCAGCCTATAATTTGTCCAGAATTGATCAGAGATTCATGGATTAATGTTTTCAATATGCATTTCACATATTGAAAAACATTTTCTCGTGGATTTCGCTTATAGTGAGAATAATCGCTGAATATCTTCACTGACCAGAAGAATGAGGAGTCCTTTGTATGACCTTGATCGGTAAAGAAAAGCTGTGTTCAGAGCGTCTTCACTTTATTCTTTCTGCCTACAACTTTGGCGCAGCGCTGCGTGTGTCTAATGGCGTTGCGTGAATCCATCCATCCGTCCAAATCTTCTTTTTAAAAACCGCTGTTGCATGTTTAACATTAGGGAAAAGTGCCATGCTGAGCCCATGAAGAAGATGCTCCGCGTCGCTCAAAAACAGCAGAAGGCTGTCATTTATCACAGCTTTTGTGAGCAACAAGCTAATGCCAATGTTTTGTAAAAATATTTACAGCTGCAAATGAAAAAAAAAAAAAGTTCACTCACACTCAACAGAATGACAGTTGTCGGTAGATTAGGCGCTGTCTTCGTGAGGCATTCAGCAGCTGAATACATCCTCCTTGATGGAAAATGGGTCCTGACAGACTCAAATCAGGGTATTTTCACATTTCTTCCTTTAGGTATGAAGTGTGGAGGAAAGAAAACCTTTTTTCTAAAAAGTTAAGTTTTGAAAGTTGGCTGGATCTAGGACCCGTGAGTCACTACCAAACACACTTGTTGGAGCTCTGGAGCGGATGTGCCCTCCAGCATTGCAAGAGGTTTGGACGGTTTAGTCAGCTGTGACTGGATGGTCAACAAATCGGCTTCCGATGCCAACACACTTTGTGGCAAACTGACAATGAGCCTCCACTGCCAAAATGTTTTGATTTCACCAACACGAACCGATTTAAAACTATGCAAGATCTACAGAAGTGTGACTGTTGAGAAAGATGTTTCAGAAATGTTTCTACACCATTAATTGAAATCAGCTAGTTTTGGTAAACATGGAATGGGCACCCATCTGCCTCCCACCCTGCTTTGTCCAGTATAGTGTTGCAGGTGGGCTGAAGCGGATCCCTGCTGACACATTCACATCTACACAAATACACATCTCATTCAGAGTCACCGATTAACCTTAAATTTATGTTTTATTGGGTGTGAGGATACTGGAGAGCATAGGGAATACCTACACACATGGCAGAAGATGAAAATATTAAACAGTAAGAACCCCCTTAACATTATTTTAATTATTATTTTTATTATTGTCATTATCAGTAGTAGCACTAGTAGTAGTAGTAGTTTTTATTGGAAAAGCAATCACTACCTGATATTCATTATTCATAGTGGGCAATATTATTGAACTGGAGTATACAACGTGAAGGTTTTTCCAATTAATCTATTACTCCACCATAGTGTGGCTCCGCTGTATATTCTGAAGTCAGTGCAAATTATAACCTCAGTGTGAATTGTATTATTTCATTAATACCTACCTGAAGAAGAAAAAAAAAATCTTAGTTTAAATTAGACTGTGCATGTTCACCTAATGAGCAGAGTTGGGAAAGTTGTTGAAGTTAATAAGTGGTAGAATCCCTTACAAATCACCTAAAACTGGCACAATAACCAGTCACTAGGAAAAATAACTCAGACTTTAAATTGCCTTTACTGATGATACTGTTTCCAATTGGCTCAGAGGCGATGCACTCCCTGTAATCTGTTAAAAAGTCACCACGCTTCATTCAACAGGAAGTGTACTACTACGAATAGCCTTGATATTTTTGGAGACTGGTATACTTTTTTCTACTATGAAAAAATGTCAAAAATATCTTTTTTTTAATTGTTATAATAGTCTGTAATACTGAGGCTTCTTTGGATGCTATAAAAAAGTGACCTTCTGAAGGAACAGATGTTGTAGAGAACATTGTAGCCATGGAGAAATTCCCGGCTTTGTATTAATGTTGACATTAGAAAAGAAAGACTTCATATGTTTCTTCTAAATAAGACAAAGAATCACAGAAGCCAACATTAGCAAGACAGGAATTAAAAATAAACTCACTGAAATATTCAAAGATTAATCCCACTTGGTGGATTAAATATTAAATTATTGACAAGCTTAGGCCCCATTTACACGACAACATTTTCAAGTGAAAACAGAAATCTTTAATTGGAGCTCTGTTTACACGACAGCGATGCTTTCAGCCACTGAAATTGCGACTTTTTGAAAAATGCCAAGTGCGAGGGGTTTTTGACAATGCTCCAATTCCTTCCCTGTAAAAGCCATACTGATTATACCCTCAGTAATGTGTAAACTAACAAAACACAATGTTTTTTTACTGAATTTATGACCATACAAAAAGAATAACTTACCTGTGTTTTCCGTGTTAGACAGAGGAGATAAACTTCCATTATCATCAACAGTGAATTTACCCTCATAGAAACTGAAAACATTGTTCAACTGCCTAGATACAGCTCATAACAGCTATTAATGATCACATTAATTTTTTTTGCGAATCTATTTGTTATGACTACTCCTCTTAGTTTCCTGCACCAGATTTGCATTTATTACTTGAATCTACTGTGCAGGTGATGTTGTCAGTTCACCTGCCAATCCATCACTCGCTTGCTTGTTTGTGCAGTTGTCTTCATGTGCGTTTGACTTCATCTTGAAAATGTGAGGATTAAGCTGTAAAGGCCAAGACACAGTGTTCCCCCGCTGAGGAGAACACTGCGGAACCAGGGTGAGTCTTCACACCTTCCTGCTGAGAGATGATAACCTTTTCTCGCGATTCCTCCTTTTTTAGGGGGAGGGGCATCTCGCAAGCTGCAGCTCGTCTGTGCCTGCCTCTGCAAGTCAAACAGTCAAATGAGCACACTCGGATGAAGGCCATCTTATGTAGTTGTGTTTGGATGTGTGTCACTGGGCTTGTGGATTTAAATTTGCGAGCACAATGAATAGCAGTGGAAGCACTGAACCTTCTTTTCACTCCCTCCAAAAATCTAGTGAAAATCCCCTTTTTTGCTTTTTAAATCAGCTTTAGAAAACATCCTCCACTGCTCTGTCTGTCCATCCATCCAGCCTCCAAATTTTACCATATCTGTGATCTCAGTGGCGTACAGAATCAGCATTATGCTCTCTATCAGCTGCCTAGAACAGGCAGCCCTGGTGCTTACTGTTAGCATGCACATTTATTCCAGCACCAGTTTTGTTTTTTGCCACACTGAGCCAAGGGCTTCTCTCTGTTGTTGTCACATCAGCTGCTATATAATGCACGAGCATCTAGCTTTGTCTTCCATTGTAGTTAAATTCAACAGCGTGGAAAGCCTCCAAAGCCTCTTCTGGGAAGGAAAACATCTGCTAAATGGTCACATCTCACTCTCAAAAGCATAGCTGAACCATGCTTTACCTGGTGTGTGCTTTGGCGTGTGTGTCTGTCCACACACCCCTTGCAGGGCGGGTATGCGTGTGTTTGGCAGTGCAGAAACCCCGGCTAACCCCCTCTGTGCTTCCCAATGTCCTGTCTCTGAAGAGCTATGACCATTAAGCAGCTGTTCACTTCTGAAGCCACGGAAAAAAAATGAGAGAGCTGTGAGAATGCAAATGAGTCTTGGTATGCGCCAAAACTTCTCCGGAGGGACACACTGTTAGGTCAGAGACACACACACACACACACACACACACACACACACACAGGCACATACAGTACAGTACGTGCGCCGGCACATGCGTGCGCACTGCCACTGTCGTACATGTGCAGAGTCCCTATTATGTAGTGCAAGGATTCTCTTGAGTATCAAATGAACTTGCTGTAACTACATTTCTCTTAGCATTGGAGAGCAGAGGCTTTAAAGTCCAATACATCTGATTAAAAAAGACTGGAGGTGCTGGCCTCTTCTGCTGTAACTACCTGTCTGAAGCAACACTTGCCTTCCCACTTGTGTTACGGTTTGATACGTTGCCTCTCTTTCATGCTGCAATTGTTTGGTACGCAGTCTATTAGGATGTGGGTGTTGCAAATAATTACTGAGAAAGAGTTTCACGCTGTGCACCAAAATAAGGACATATTGTTCTGAGGAGTACTTGAAGCTTCTTCATGGAGCGGCTGCCTTTTGGAGCTGTCCGTGGTGCTGAAAGCAGTGTGAGCACAGCTTCCTATCCGCTTTAGCTGTAATTGTGGGAAACCAAATCTTTTAAAGCTCACAAATTATGGAAAGTTCTCGAATATTTGAGTACGAAAATTAACATATAATGCTAACATATTATTTAAGTCTGAGTTGATAAGTTATTATTTTCAACTCAGTGACGACTACAAAAGATGATACAAATTTTACCAGTCATGCAGAAATAGTCAAGCTGATCTTGAACGTAACAAGTTATAAAAGCTTTTAAAGAAGGAAAGACGTTAAGTTCCTTGTTATTCGTGGATGTCAGCTGACAGCAGCTAATGTTAAAGCTAAGAGCCGCATCATCGCTCTTGATGTAGAGAGACAGCAGCTTTACAACTCTCTAAATGCACCAAAAGCTATATATGAATCGGCTAATGATTTTATAATAATATTCAGCTATCAGAACAGCTGTGTGTTTGTGTGTGTGTGTGTGGCTGTGGCTTTTCCTGTTGATAGTCATACCACTAAAGAGGAGGAAAAAAAGTGTAAAAAAAAAAAAGAAGTTGTAGTATTTTTCTGTCTCTCAGCCTGATTGTAGCTGAACTGCGGGGAAGTGCATTACTGGAATGCCCTCCCCTCTTTCCCTGAAATGTGATAGTGTGTAGTCAGCCTCTTCCTAATGAGAATATATGGTGAAAGGTAAAGCATTTGATGTGTTTTTTTCTGCGCCCTAATTTTATTTATACACAGACTTAAAGAGGGCTGACACCAGTCATTATTTGCCCTCTGAGTTCAAGGAAAACTTGTGATTCCCCCCGCCGCACGCATGTGCATGTTTCCGTCCGTGTGCACTGTTGCATGTGCATCCACTGCCTGTGCCCCCTCCCTAATAAGAGCTTAACCTTATTAATCACATTAGTGTGCCGAGGGTGGCTCCAGCGACACTCGCACACGGTCGTGCAGACACACACTCGCACTCAGACATGCGCACACAGGCAGAGGCATGTCAATCTGTCATTAGTTAATAGCTCATTAGCACAAGGTGATTAATTACTCTGGCAGGGTGTGGGGATGACAAGGATGGGGGGATGAAGGAGGAAGGAAAAAGGACCACAGAGACAGCGAGCAGCACACAGAAGGGAAAGAGTCGGGGACGGAGAGGGAGAGGTGTAAAAATGGTAACCTCCACTTGCTTCCCGTAGAATGGTTTCACCACTATTGATTTCTGGAGAATATGCTGCAAGGGCCACTCATGCAAGTGTGTCTGTGTGTGCGCGGGGGTGTGCATGCATGCACTAAAGTCCCGCCTCCTCCTGAAGGTGTTTTGCTGGGCTGTGTTTTTTCCCGCGTCTCATGGGGATCAGCTGTAAAGGTTAACTAGTCTTTTCTTAAGCTTTCAGCCTCATGACAAATGACCATGTTCAACCCATGGGGCACCTTATAGCACACCTTCTCTCTTACTCCCTCCCTCTTTTTTCCCCTTCCCCCTCTCTCACGTTTCACCTGCTTTCCCCTGGCACTTCAGCTCAGGGGGCAGGTGGAAGGAGGAGAAACCAGAGGTGGGTGGATGTTAACAGGCAAAGGTAAGGCAGGGAAGAACAAAAAATGTCGCTGCTGTGAGGTAAAGAGATTGCAAAAAAAAAAAAAAAAAAAAAATACAAATTAACAGGCCAGGACTGCAGGAATTGACAGGCTGCCATTCAAAGACCCTGCATTAACCTAAGAGTGTAATAGCGAGATAAGGAAAAAAGAGGGAGTGTAAATCTGCATTAAAGACATGATCCTCGCTCACCTTTGCCTGTATGACCTTTCCAATGCTCCCTTTAATACATTCTTCTGCTTCTCTTTACACCCTCTCGGTACAGCCCCGTGCCCTCCTTCCTGAATTACGGCAGGTTGAATGGACTCTCTGGTGAATCGCGTTCAGTTTTGCTCCCCTGCAGCCTGCATATATACACTCAATATATATAGTTATACAGATCTGCCAGGTATAATGATCCTGAATGGCATTGATAAATAACCTGCACGACAAAATGTATCACTTTGTGTCCACGTGTGTGAACGTACATGTGTGTAAGAGCAGGGACTTATATGTATGTGTCTGTGCGTGTGTGCTTGTGTGTGTCTGTATGTGTGTGTGTGTGTGTGCGCGCGCACGCGCGTGTGCATGATGGAGTATTACAAGGTGTTGTCAAGAAAGCAATTTGTTTCTGTCTCAGATGGGTTTTTTATCATGACAAATCGACGTGAACCTCATCTAGAAATCCAGCGTCTCCTCCTGCGCTCCCTGCGATTCTACCTGGGCCGCGTTCTCAACTTTAATATGATGAAGTCATAACCACAAGCCACCCCCTCTTCCACGCACCCCCCTTCGGTCCCCTTCCCCCTGCTGTAAATCGAGCCGCAACACCTGTGCATGCAGCCATGTGTGTGTGTGTGTGTGTGTGTGTGTGTGTACTGTAGAGGAGCAAACGCCCGTGTGTGAGCCACTCTTGATCTCCACATACATATGTGCGAGCATGTGTGGTACGTGCTCACACATATGAAGCGCGTGTGCGCACGCCAGGGTGCCGCGGCACATTGTGCAGGAGTCGCCGTGCGACTCGTTGAGGGTGTTTGATGGCGTCTGAGAATGTCACATGAAGAAATAGAGAACGAGGCTGACAGTGGTCCTCTGGAGTGGTGGCTCAGGGGTCGTCCTTCACCGCACATCGTCTCCTTCCTCTTCATTACGGCACACGCACAAACACACACACACAGGTAGCTCCCTTTGTGTCAGCTATAGCTCGTCTCCGCAGCTTCAGCCTGATACCTGCTCTTCTCAGCGTGTGAGTGTGTGTCTATTGTTCTCTTTCAGATCACTGTCTGCTTTCATTTGTGCAGCAACATTATTATCCTGGCAGCAAAGTTTTCAATCCACATTATTTCCACAATGATAAAAAAAAGAAAAAAGAAAAAGTAATACTCTTTCTTAAAATGTCCTACTCGGAATATGATTGGCGATACTGAACGATCTAAAAACGTATGTTCAATGATGAAGAGCTTTGACAATGCAGGGCTGCATAATGTCTGATAAGTGACTTAAGTGATGTGTCTGGATGCATACTGAATGTTGATTAATGTGCTCAGTAATGTGGGATTATGCTAATGTTATAATAGCATGATGAGCTGGATGACCTCAGCCTTTTTTTTTGGGTCTGATATGTGACAGGATGTGTGCCCTCTGCTGGTCAGTGTGAGGACCTCCACTTACCTGGTAACCTGCCACCTGAGCTGGTGGCTTGGAGCTTGTGAGGGACCAGAGAGAAAGCCGTATTTGTGTCTGTGTTAATCTGCCGTGCTTGTATTTACTATTTATTTCTGTCATGAGAGAAAAATCAATTGCAATCAGCTTCTTTCTTTCTTTCTTTTTTTTTTCCATCCTTCCAGGACTGAATGTTCAGTTACATTGTAAGAGTTTGATGAAAATGATGATTTGTGAAGCTGCCCTCCTTCTCTATTGTGAGACATTGTTGTGGTCCAACTTGTGAACATTACGGGGATGTGAGCGAGCGCACGCCCATGTGAGATCTGACATATTACTGATTTCATCGCCGCAGTGTCCTCTGCCCTTCCTCCCTCCTGCTTCACATCCCAGCTCCGCTGCCTTGTCTTCCCTCCTTTTAACCTCAACCTCTTCTCTTCTCTCCTTCCACCTTGGCTTCTGTCCTTCTCTCCTCTTGCCACCCGCTTCCCCCGTATCTTCTATACATCATCTAATCCTTCCCTCTCCCCCCTTGCTCTTTGCCTCTGATGTGCACGCTTTGTCACATTCCCATGAATCTGTCACTCTCTCGCGCTTGTGGGCTCCATTGCGTGTTCCCGCCCTCGTTGCCACCTCCTCGTCCTCCTCCCCGACCCCCCCCCCCCCCCCCCCCCCCCTCTCTCCAGCACTACACTCTCCCTCTTTCGCCGTCTCACCCCTTCCCCTTTCCTCTCTCCTTTGGCTCATTCGTTAGCTCCCGCCGTCATCCTTCCTCCCCCTCCATCTCGGTGGTGCGACGACGCTGCGCGAGAAAGGGAGAGTGAGAAAGAGAGAGAGAGAGAGAGAGAGAGCGCGCGGGTGTGTGTGCGCGCGTGTGTGTGTTGAGTCTGCTCTCAGTCTCAGCTGTGGGCAGATGGAGGATGGAGCCACAGCCACATCTCTCCTTGTCTTCTGCTCTGCCTGCCACTGGCTGAAAGGCACTCTCGCTCTCAGCGCGCTCTCGTCCATCCGTTCCCCCGCGTCCGAGCTGGCCTTGATCTGTGACGGATTGGGCAAAGAAAAAAAGAAAAAAGAGGACTGAGGACTTTAACAAAAAAAGGAAGACAAAAAGAGACCTGCAGTGTCCTGGGAAAAGAGGCGAAAGCAGTGCCGGGCATTGCGCTCATCTTTTCCTCCCCCTCCAGAGCGAGGCTCCGTCTCCGCAGTGCAACAGCTACACGTGTGTCGGTCCACACTGCGCGCCGGTGCATGTGTGCCTCTCGCTCGCTCGCTCTCCTCCCGCGCGGTGCTCCGGCACTCTGCTGACGGATTGGGCTTCGCAGAGCTTCTCCGAGAAGCAGACAGAGAAGGAGGAGGAGAAGAAGAAAGGTAAACAAGGGTGAAGACGAGCGGCAGCGGAGGGGAGACGACAGGCAGCGGGGACTTTGACAGGAGGAGGGAGGACAGGGCGCAAAAGATTGAGAATCAAGAAAAGAGGACTCTTAAGGGAGCAGAGAGGAGTGGAGCGTGGAGGAGAGGAGATAAGGGTAGAGGGTTAATCAGAGACAGCGACAAGTACGGAGCGATGCATCACACGGGCAACACAGGAAGAACCAAGACCCTCTCCCATGAGACAGGTAAGCCCCCCCAGACACTTCCTCCTCACTACAGTAGGCAGATGGCAGATGGCATTGTGCTATATTGCCTCCACATAGCAGTGTGACGAACAATAGAGCCACGCTACAACTTGACTGGAGCCACTCGCCTGTATTTCTGAAGCTGTGGATAAATGCACGCACGAGCCTGGATGTTGAATTATTTCTCATTTTTTCCAAGTTATACATTTAAAATATTAATGTGCTGTTATAATGTAGGTCTATATATATACAGATATAGACATATAGATATATATTTAAATAAATACCCAGGCACACACACACACACACACTCACATAGGGTGAGGTGAGGTGTGTGTGTGCGTGGTGGGGGCAGTAGTGGTGGTGATCAAACAGCATACATCTGAATAGAACTTGGCTTTGATGTGCCCTTGAAGTTATGATTGGCATCCGTGAATGCCAGTGAATGTGCCGCTCGACCGCGAACCTGATTCTGCATGTTCTTTGCGGTCAATTTGAAGTTGGTGCGGCTGTGAAGTGCATTTCGGGGTGTGTGTGTGTGTGTGTGTGTGTGTGTGTGTGTGTGTGTGTGTGTGTGTGTGTGTGTGTGTGTGTGTGTGTGTGTGTGTGTCAGCCTCCAGCTTTCTCTGGTGAGCACGTTCCAATTGATGGTGATTACAGTGATTGACAAGTGGGCTGATGGGGAGAAATGGACGGGACACGGGCCGCCCCTGTTCCACATCAATCCATAATTTATTCATGGGTCCGTTCCTCAATATTTACAAGGCTATTTCCAAGCATTTGCCTTTCTGAATCAATGCTGATTAATTGATAGAATATTTAGATGTGATTCGGGCCTAATTTAAAAATCAAACCGGTGTCATGTGTTGTGATCTCCATGTGTGATTGTGCATTTTTGTACAACAGCGGAATTCATATTTAGTGTGACCGAAACACCTGGTAGAAACAGTCTGACCTCCGGGGAAAAGGTTAAATGTGTCTGCAAGTGCATCTCCAGGTCTGTATCCATGTGTGTGTCCATGTTTGTGTGCAAGTCATATAATAGTTGTTTGATTGCTTTGTGGGTGTGAAGGGATTGCTAGCACTCGTCAAGCTAATCAAACAGTTCCCACAGACAATCACAACGTGGCACACACCCCTCTCAGCAGCTCTGACACATCTGCCTCCTATCGGAACAAACATTATGAATTTACAAGCGAGACAGGCGGTGTGTGTGTGTGTGTGTGTGTGTGTGTGTGTGTGTGTGTGTGTGAGTGAGTTGTGTTCTTTCTTTAGAAAAAAAAAAAAACATAAAGGCAACATTGTCTTAGGAAACACAGGCCTTTGACAAGCTCACACACACACACAAACTCCCCGAACCGCCCACACGCATACACAGGCGCACAAAGGCGCCCACCGACACACACACACACGCACACACACACATCTGTTACAGGGATCCGGCCCAGCGGTGGATAAATGTGCCTTTCTGATTGCTGCCACAGACAGGACGTGATTGGCATGGCAGACCAGGGAATTAGCCATGGTTTCCATGGTGACTAATTAGGAGGGTCCTGACTGGTGGGCTTATGAAGACAGATGACAGATCGGTGGTTCACTTCCTGCTTTACATATCGGGGGG
Organism: Salarias fasciatus; assembly: GCF_902148845.1. NCBI lineage: Eukaryota > Metazoa > Chordata > Actinopteri > Blenniiformes > Blenniidae > Salarias > Salarias fasciatus. The sequence continues at coordinate 7,428,594 of NC_043746.1, read as the reverse complement.
TCCCATTGGTTCGCCGGACCCCCTGCCATTCGAGACAGACAGAGCCTCTGCGGGCCGCCTCGCACGTGTCCAGCTGTCACCAAATATGCGAAAAATTGAGACTTATCCCAAAACCGCAGACAGAACTGAATCACCGGCTTCATTTCGGTGCCGTGTTGTGTGTTTTTTGGCAACGAGCACATCTGAGTACATATTTACTCTAAGTTGTATTTCAGCTTGACCCGGCTCGTAGGCAGATACCTGTCGAGCGTTCCCTCATTGCTTAGCCGCTGCCTCGCGCAGTAAACACAACATGTGCATGGCTTTCGGCAGTCGAGACGTATGCATATTTAGAGGCTCATTCAGAAGACACCCCATTTTATGTGACAATAAACAAGTCAGAGGCACACACACTCACACTGATTATGTAGCTATAGGGCATGTGAGAGAGAAATAGGTGTGATCGGGTCCATCTGTGGCAGAGAAAGAGAGAGAGCGAGACACAGAGAGGGCTCCATCTGTGGACACCTGCCCTTCCTCCGGGCTGCCGTCCCTTTTTTCTCTCAACTGCCAACAAGATCTGTGGATGCACAGGTGCAAGTGCGTCTGTGTGTTTTTGCACAAAATCCGGAGATGGTCTGTGTGTTGCCGAGACGTCTTGAATCTTATTGTGAGGAATTTCACACTGAGCCAAGGCAATTTCAGGCACAGAAACTGAAAACCAAACAAGCTCTCACTAGTAAATATGTAGAAGTAAATTGTATTGATCATGTTTTTTTCTTACTTGTTGTTATCATAAGCTTAATGCACCAGCGAAACAGGCATCAGCAACTCCTCGTGCCAGGAAGAAATTGATATTATGGCTGTGTTGAGGGGTTACTTTTGGCACTGTGTAGGTGTGATTGTTGCTTTTCCTTCCAGGAATAACTTCAGTGCTAATATCTACAGTTAAAAATGTATGCAATTAAAAAAAATAAAGAAATAAGCTGTTCAGGTGTGCGCGGCTTAACTTTTACATATATATTAATAACCACTGTTCCCACCGTTGAGTCACACTCAGTGTACCATCAATAATTGATGCTTTCACAACTATCCAGGATACAACACGCTGTTTGCACACCTTAAAAATAAGCAGCCGGACAGAAGAAGTTGTGAGAACAGGTAGAAGAGAGTGAGCTTTCACCTATCCACTGCCTTCCTCTCGTCCTCCCTCTCAGTCAGGCACCAGCTCCACCTAATGGCCTCTGCAGGTACTGAGGCACACACACTCTTTCACACACGCTGACATGCACACACAGGCTTTGATTAAAATGGCTGGAGTGCGATTCCATTTCACCAAGACGAGCGAGGCAGTTGGAAAGTCACTGAGACAATGGCCTTTTTTTTTTTTTTTTTTTTTTTTTGTGGGGGGGATGAGTGGTGGATGGACGTTATATTTATTGGAACACAACCCCTCTATGCAGGCAGCGATGCTGAGGGGAAGAGAGGACACAAAAGGAGAGGTGATTGGAAGAGGCACAGAGTGGGAGAGAGAAAAAATGCCGAAGCGATTGAAGAAGACGTGCGTGTCACGGCTAAACAAATAAGCATGTGTGGGAACAGATGGTAATAAAGTTCTCTGTTACAAGACTAGTGGCTCTTATGTGCGCACACATACAGACACGCCGACACACACGCACACACACACACACACATACGCACAGCTTGATTATGCAGAGTATTGGGCCATGAGTCATTAAGACTTTGCCTCAGTGAGGCTGACTCAAAAGTGAGCAACGACAGACATCTACAAAGGCCGGTCACTCGCAGTCATCTTTCTCCTCTCTGTCTCCACTCCGTCCATCTGTCTCGGTCTGCTTCACTCCCTCTCCTTCTTTATCCCACCTTCTTTGGCCTCTTTACCCACTCCTGTATTTTCCCCTCACCTGCTGATTTCCTCCTTCTTTCTCATCATATTTCCACTTCTCCCGTCCTGCTTTAGGAAAATGAGTTTTTCCTCCGCTTTTAGTTTCCCATCTAGTTTTTTTTTTTTTTCTTAAATCCAAAAATGTGTGTATAAAGATGTGTGTATGTGTTGATGTGTGAGGGCGATGTGTCCTCAATCACAGTGAAAGCATTTGTTTCCCTCCGCCAGGAGAGATAGATTATGCATTTCACTCCTTTTCGTCGCATTGGCTTCTCTCTCTCTCTCTCCCTCTCTCTCTCTCTCTCTCTCTCTCTCTCTCTCTCTCTCCATCACGCGTTTTGTCCTCCCCACTCAAGGTCAGTTGGAAGATTGCTTTCAGCCCCCTGTGTCCTCCCCAACGCACCATGTTTTATTGTGTGTATGGCCATTGGTGCCGGCGCGTTTGAGCATAATGGGCTTGTGCGCGTCTGAAATCGTGGAATAGGGACTTGTGTTTTCGTATTTTTCAATCTGTCCCATCTCTCATCAGGTGTGCACAAGTGTGGTTTTATTGTGCGTGTGTGTGTGTGTGTGTGTGTGTGTGTGTGTGCGTGCGTGTGTGTGTGTGTGTGTGTGTGTGGCCTGCTGATGAAAAAGCAGGCAGCTGGCAATCAATCTTACTTTTGGATTCTGCTTTGAGGAAAAGGAAATCATTAAGATTAAACACAGCTGATATTAAAACGTTAAGACATCAGAGTGTGTGTGTTTTTTTTTTTTTTTCTAAATTGAACACGCTTTGAAAGTAAAATGCTTCAAGAAGGCGTCCGCTGGAATTCTATAGAAGCGTTTTCTTCTGTAAACATTGAATGTTTGTATTGGGTTTTTTTTTTTTTTATGTGAGCATGTGTGTCTGCCGTATAGCGTGTGACCGTTTTTTTTTTTTTCTTTTTCTTTTTGTGTGTGTGTGTGTGTGTGTGTGTGTGTATGGACGGACGGTTGGAGGTATTAATTTTCACAGTGGTGATTTGGGTGAGTAAAGGGCTGGCAAGCTAACTGGTGTTCTCAGCATGCTTTTGTGCATGCGCACCCGTATGTGTGTGTGTATGTGTGTATGTGCGCGGGCGTGTGTGTATATGTGTGTGTGTGTGCGCGCGGGTGATCAGTGAGCTGGCTGGTTTTACGCTTCACTACCCTGGCTGCTCATCCATGTGTGCCATCTGCATGTGGCGCTGCCATGTGTGTCACCTATACCCCAACACATCCCACTCTCCTCATATCTGTAACCATCCCTCCATCCACACCTGACACTGGCTCATTGTCTCCTTATCTCTGGCTCGTCTGCTTTCATTTCCAAAGCTAATTTATAAAAAAAAAAAGGGGAGCAAAACAAAAGCTGACATCGCATCAAATTTAAACCCTTTCACTTACCTTGTTGCTCCATATTAATAAAGGAGAATGATATTTTTACAACGTTATTCGTCATTTTCGTTCCTCTTTTAATTGTTCTTTAAGCAAGAAGCCATCATGTCCTCCATCAGAGCTGCCTGTGTAGCATGCGGAGCGCTGCCATTTGTTAGCTATGCAACGCTAACACTCTAAGTGATCGATCCATGCCAAAGCTAACTATGAGACAGATGAAAGTGTCACAATTACAGTCAGGCTGAAGTGATAAATTGATCCTTGTATTTCTGCTGGAAAGGAGTTTTTGTCTGAGAGACGCCATCGTTCATGCGCACAGCCTCATTATACCTTCTGGTGCAACAGCGACAGCCGTGACTCATTGACTCATCACGCCGTTGTTTGTAAACTCGAAACCCGACTAACCATTCTCCATTCCATTCTTCATCTTATCTAATGTTTCCCATTTCTCTGCTATCTCTGCCCCTCTGTTGCAAGCCCCCGTCCACGTATCCTTCTCAGCACCTCCCTTCATCTTTAATATCCTTCTCCCCAAAGCACTGACTCCGGCTTCCTGAACTCTTCACCCCTTCTTTTGTTCTCCCTCCCGCATCTCTTCCTCTTTTCTCCTGAACGCTCTCCTCAGGTCTGCGTTATTAACATAAAAAAGGAGGAGAGCGGCTCCCCGTCTCCCTCTCTCTCCCTCTGTGTCTCTCCCTCCTCCAGTCCAGACTGTGAGTCACTCCACTCTGCCAGCTACTGGCTGCTTCCCTGGGCTGTCAAGTCCCGACAGATGTGGAAACCCATTTCAAAGATGGGGTGAGGACAGCGGCCTGCGCGCCGCACAGTTGCGCCCGGCACTTAGGAAGAGCGGCGCTTTCTGCCGCGCAGAGTCAGGTAGTCTGTGGCGCCGCTTCAAGAGGAAAATAGGTCAAATATGGGATTGTCTCACACGCTTGGAGAAGGAGTCGCGTCTGCCTAAGCAGCAGTGGAAACGAGGCTGCTCCTGGAAGTGGAGGAGCCGTCCTCGTAACACCCCGTAGTCGTCTTTTGTGGCTCTCTGGAGAAGGTAACTCCTACCGCTGTTACAACGGGGTAGCGTGTTTAGATAATAGTGGCGCTTAATGCGCGAGTGGCGGTGGAGTAAGTACAAAATGAGGCCGGGAGCCACCGGCTGATAGCGCTGCGCTCCTCCCTTTACTCTGCCCCTGTCACATTCATTTTCAAGGAAGATATTATCGATTACACATGTGCGCTAAATCACGGAGAGGACTCGGAGCCTGTCGTCATGCAGACAGTAATGCATTACAGAGTTAGTTTTATTACTTTTGAATTACTTTGATGAACACACTAAAATGGCTCATCCGAAAAAAGATACATTAGCAGTCCATCAATTTTGCGAGGTGGATGACACATTCAACTAAAATGTTTTTTCACTCTTCCCTCAATTAAGTCGACATAATGTTCTCACTTCCACAAGGAGGCGATTAAACGGAGGAACACTGAAGCTTCCATTTTCTTTCTTTTCTCACATTTTTTTTTTCCTTCCCCTTATTTTGGCATTCGGTCATGGCGTACGTCTATTTAAAGCCCAGGAGGGATTTGCTGAGTAGAAACTACAGTAGATTTGCTTTTAACCGTAGATTCAGACTTTGAAAGAACTCACAAAGGCCGGTGTGGCTCTGCTACGCAAATAAACCGTGATACAACAGAGTAACTTAGGTATTTCTCTGTTTGTCACTAGCTCCACACACACACACACACACACACACAGGCAGTGGCTCCAGCTGCTGTGCTAATCAGAAGGTGTGTTTTGAGGAGACAGGGCACGGTGACCTTGCCTTGGGGATGATGACAAAGTGAAACTCAGTCCATGCATGCATGTGTGTTTGTGCATGTGTGCGTGTGTGTGTGTGTGTGCCTGTGTGTGTCTTACTAATGACCAGTGCTTAAGGGGGAGACGAGGGGAGATGGGCCATGCAGCAGGGCAGAGGGGACAGCGAAATGATTTCATCGATCATTCTGGATCACCTAAACAGCGCCACATTCATCTGTGTGTGTGTGTGCGAGTGCGAGCGCATCTCTGTCAGTCTTTTCTCTCTCGCCCTCGGCCCGTATTGACACATATCGGGACTCGCGCCTCTTGTCCGTCTAACCTTTTTCTGTTTGGATGTGTGTGTATGGTCTCAGACTGATGCTGCAGTGATGGCACTGGCCGAATGCCAGCTTTTGCACAGTTCCATTAGCATTGCGAAGGCTGGCCGTAGATTGCTATTGATTGACTACGGCCTGTTTTCATTGGCTATTCGGCCAGGAGCACGCGCTTGTGCGCACACACACACACACACACACACACACACACACAACACACAACACACACACACACACACACACTCTCTCTCTCTCTCTCTCTCTCTCTCTCTTCTCTCACAGCAGAGTGGATCCCAGGTTTTGTGAAATCGAGCTCAGATTTCTCTTTGGTTTCTGTTGAATTCTTTAAACTTTAAAGTGATGAAGGTGGAGATGAATATTTTATAGTGTCTCTTGTTTAAAATATTTTTGTACACCTCGTGCTCGTTGCTTGGAAGAAACTTGAAAAAAAAGCACACTACGTTGACTTGTGAGGATTTGTTCGACATGCACGTGTGCCGTGCGCGCCGCAGTCGGCTCTGACATGGACTTGAGGACACCCAGCTTGTCGATGGCTAAGCTTTGGATTTTACACAAATCAATGCAAAGTGACTGGGCCCTGGAGCCACTTCTTAATGAGAACCACTGCTTCGAGATCTGCCTTCACCTCTTCTTGCTTTTGTTCTGTTAGTTTCTCACCTGCTGCTTTATCGCTGACACTGTTTTTATTTTCAGACGCTTTCATTTCTCCCACCTTTTGCCCTTTGACTACCCAGAGAACACACACAGACTCCAACTGCATTTTTGTGTGTTTTTTTTCTCTCCCTTAAAATACTCTCAGACAGCCCGATGTCAGACCTTTCGCGAGCGGTGGCTCCTGTTGTCCAACATGCGAGTGTCACAGCAGGCAAAACGGCGCCTCCAGATCAAATTGCATCATGTTCTCACTGGAAAAATACAATCCAAAGAAGATTGAATAACACCCATCACTTGATAATTCACATACTGCTACTGTTACTCACTCATGGTGCAAAAAAAACGTGCTGTGTCTGCAGCTGTGTGCAAATCCTCCAACAGCTGCATGTATTGTTTAGTGCAGAGTGTGCACACACACACGAGAGAGTGTGTGGCGCTCGTGTGTGTGTGTGTGTTTGTGCGAACACGTCGAGGGGATTAAGGTTGTAATGCAGGATTATCCAGCAGGTAGACTTCCCACTTCTTCTGCTGAGGAGGAGATGGGAAGGCAGAGTGGATGGGGAGGAGGAGATGGATGGGCCGAAGGACAAGAGAGGAAAAGAAAATAACAGAGGAAAAAGGACAATGCAGGCGCGTGTGTGTGTGTGACTAGTGTGTTCACTCCGTTTTTGAGCACTATAGACGCAAGGGGCGGTGATGGCCCAGACTTTAGATCACAGAGCTTCTGACTGGAAGGTTGGATGGTTGCATTGGGGATTTGTGCCAAGTCAAACATGCAGATCACATGATCAGGTCGGATGACCCTAAAAGGGAGAAACCAAAAGATGAACAAATATATAGAAAACTGAAATGTTTTTAAAGGCCTGATAGAAGACTTTTCTGAAACCTTTTTCAAAGGAAAATCGTACATGTATTTTTGACATCCTACCCTTCAGACCCTTTAAGTTGTTTCACAAGCATCGTAGCTCCATGACGATTCACACATCTCGGCTCTAACTCGAGGAACAGCAAACAAACCAGCTCCGGATGATTTAAGAGCTGTAGCAGCTTCATATTGTACAAGAAAGTCAGGGATGCATCTTGGGGCTAAGTCATTTAATGATTTATAGACAAGGCGTAAGATTTTTCTCCACACCGTGACACACTGGAAGCCAATTCAATGTCTGCGGATGTGGTGTAAGAAGAGTAACATGGAGAGAGACAGGGGTGTGTGTGTGTGGGGGGGGGGGGGGGGAATAATGGTTTTGTACTTTCCAGGTGAAGCACCAAATACCACATTTTCTGAAGCCACAACAGGAACAAATCATTCCTCCACCTTGTGTGTGTTTGTGTTTTCAAGTCAGCATTTTTTGTCCCTTTTGCTCTTTTTTTCTTCTCCTTCTTCTTTTTTTTTTGTTTTTTTTTTTTTTTGTTGGAGCACTGCTAACTGCACAAACTACTGTTTGAACATAACGGCGCATATTCAACTATAATGAGAGTTGAGTCTTTGCCATTGCACCATTCAAAGTGGTTTTTATTTAGTGCAGCATGCTGCTTCAAGGTCCCCACTGCCTTTGCTCATCAACAATTGCCAAGTATTAAATAAAACATGAGGCGTAAGAGCAATGTGAGCAAAGGAACCCGTGTTCCCCATTTAAAGCCCACACGAGGTGATGGTGCACACATGCAGCATCCAGGGGTCTGGATCTGTAGCTTTTTGTAATTGTTTTGGACTAATCCTGGTTTTAATGCGCCTCTCGCAGCAGGGGGAGGCCTTCGCGCCTAATAGACAGTGGATTTCTTTAATTACGCTGGTGTGTGTGTGTGTGTGTGTGTGTGTTGTCATGTATGTTTAGGAAACGGGGAGAAGCGAGGTGCTGGATCGTACGGGCCCCTTCATGATGAGAATTTACCTTGGAATTTTATGCAAGCGTTATTTAATGAACTATACGAGGAAATGAGAACAAAGAGACACGGAGGGATGGAAAGCATCTGTGGCGCAATGTTCGAATGTAGATGATCCGCACGCGCACGCCCGTACACGCGCACGCCCGCAGACGCAGCAAGTGAACCCTTGGCAGTACTTCTCCAGTCTGTTTGAAGTAGTGTCTCACGGGAGGCTATAGGACTGTGGCAGTGTTTCACCCACTCAAACACACACTGGCTCGCAGGGAAAGAGGGAAAAGGCAGACAGAGGAGACAGTAGGAGGAGTGTTTCTCCTCAAACACACTCCAGCTCGTCTCATCCCTATTTCCGGGTCTCTCGCCGCTCGCTCTCCGCGCAGACACCGAGCGCTCAGAGAACAGGTTGAGGTTGTTTACAGCCACACACTTTTTTTTTCTCTTTCTCTCTCCCCCTTTCTCTTTTCCCCTCGGTGCCCGTGCGCTCGTATCTCCCTCTATCATGCTCACGCCGACCGGGTGAGATTGAAACAGCACACCGGGGACGCAGTGAGGATATTACCCAGGCAGCATCGGCATCAGACGGGAGACTTGTCATTTCATTTTGTCACAGTCTCAATTAGAATAGCCGGCCGGAAGGAGATGACTTCGGCCACGGGAGCCGGGCACCGACACCAAAGCCTCCTGATAAAAAAGCGACCCCCTCAAGAATATCTTAAAAAACACACACAGCTGTGACTGAGAAACACTCGTCTCTGTCTCTTCTGTGAGCTGCGTGACCTGATCAAGGCTGCACAAATTTAAAGCACCACTTGCCAATTTCAGGGCCTGTAACTTCATCAAACAAGCAATAGAGGCGAATACAGAGGGGAATAAATAGAGTGGGAAATCAAAACATGCCACATGAGTGACGGTCGGGTGAAACGTATCAAAGGTGTGTTTTCTTTATTCAAGTACGACTTAAAAAAAGCTTATCTGAATGTTTTCCTGTCTCCCAGCTTCAGCCAGTTGTCATCCAATAAATGCAGAAAGCAAACTAGCTTGCAAAGAAACACAAATGTGGACAACAATCCCACTTAAAGACAGAGCTGCAATACTGCCAATCATTTTTTTTTTCTTGTTACTTCTTTCTTTTTTGGTTGGAGTTTTTCTTGCAATTCCCCATAAACACTGTAATTTGCTGGATCCTCCTGCATGGGAGCAGGGAGGCGGACGCGGCGTCACATCCAGCCATATCTTTTAGCTGCTGTCATCCTTCTTTCTTACTCGTTCCACCAGCCCTCTGGTGTCCCCTGGTACAGCAACAAAAGCAGCTAATGGAGAAGGAATGTACCTACACACAGGCACAGATGGGGGAGAAAGAGAGAGAGAAAGAGAGAGAGTCACCCAGGCAAAAGAAGCAGAGGAAGAAAGAGACGGATGGAAGCAGGAGGGATGGCACAATGTCGTACGGCAGAGCGGAGAAGAGAGTAAAAAGCTCTCAGTCATGTTGCCAATGTAACACCCTTGTTTCATGTGTTTCCACGACTTCAGCTCCAAGTTGTAAAGTAGTTGCCTGCATGCTCTACTTTTGCCAGACACACACAGGAAAGTGCATATTTTTGGATGTCAGTATGCCTGCAACTGACTCAGAGTAACACAAATAGTGGCGTATAATGGAGGACACCTGTTCAGCAAGCCGAAGTAGATATTTTAAACTAATCGCCATAAAACACTTCTTTCATCCGTCTTCTTTCCAATTTAGGATTACATGCTGCCCGAGCCAATCCCATGAGCAAAGGCTGGGAATACTGTGGACAGAGAGACACTCGTTCACATTCATATCAATGAGAGTTTAGTCGCCAATTAACCTCAAACGCAGGTTTTTGAACACATAAGGTTCCCAAATGGACTCCCTCCCTGATGCACAACCACTACGCGCTATGTGGATTTTTAATGGCACTTTTCTCTGCTGAAAGAAACTAATTCAGTTTAGTTGCATAAAGGAACACAATTTACTGTATGTACAGACAACTGAATATATCAATGTGGAAATGTGCCACACTTGCAAGCACTTGTGCTCCCGGTTAAAAATGTGTCCACATACAGATTGAAACGAAAAATTAAAAAAAAAAAGAAATTACTGATTGTGATTGTCCAGAAATGGGCAAATTAAGCCATTTTGATGGCCACAAACATTATATTCCTGCTGTCAACAGGACATTTTAGACTCAATGCTACTAATTAATTATCATCAGTTTTACATTTATATATTTGTTATTTAAATTTAAAGCTGGCTTCATACTGTTTTTGCAGAGCACTTGCAATTGGAAGTAATTTAGAGGAGACTTTGTCTTTCTCATGCAAAACCATTAATGTTTTATTTTGTGAAATTGGCTGGCATGTGACCTGCGGGCCACCAGTTGCTCTCGTCTTTGATTGTCTGTTCGGCTGCTCCGAGCAAGTCATTACAACTTTCAACAAAAACTTTAGATTAGTTTTCATGGACGTCCCTCCTGCTGCAACCAGGATTCGAACCCGTGCCCTCTCCAATTCTCAAGGTCACAGCTATAATAAAATGCATCCGTTCTATTCCTCATTCTGTTTTCTGATTTCCACTTGCATAAATATTTCCCCGTATTTCCATCACATTCTTGCTAGTTCCACAAATATTACAGACATGAAAATTTTTTATTATTTTATCCATGTTGGAAAATGTGTCTGCTTCAAATTATCGCCATTATCAGGAACTTATGGTTGCAGAGCCGCATTTCTGATGAAATCTAATTATATTTAGATGCAAATTACACGATATCGTAAAACTTTATGAAAGCCTGCTTATGAAGTGTTACTGAGAGTGCTCCTCATTCCTCTTTCACGTCTCCCTCTTTTCCTCTTCCGCCCTTGATTCTGTTTCCATTCCTCTCTTCTTGCCCTTCACCTTCCTCCCCTCCCTCTCTTTCATCCTCTCACTCTTTCTCGGTTTCTAGAGGCTTTTTTTTTTTTTCATCTCTACTTAGCTTTTAGTGCTCTTCGGTGCCCCACTCCAGGGGAATCCACCTCTTTCCAGACACTGCCTTATTTTAGCAACACAGGCTGGTCCATTGAGAGCTCTGTCAGACCTCATACACTGTGCCGTCTGCCCCTCTGTGTGCCTGTGCGTGCGTGTGTGCGTGTGTGTGTGTGTGCATCCGTGCACACACATTTTACTATGTTGCAAGACTGACAAATCTCTCATTGTCATCAAGAAATCTCCGCATGATTTCCGGACTTTCAAACACTGGACCTTAACACTTGTTGACAAGCTCTAATTACAAGGGTCCTAATAAGAAAAGAAAAAAAAAAAAAAGGAATATTTGTTTTCTTTTGCTTGTTTTAATTTCTGTGTTTCTTATGTAACTTTTCAAGCAGTCAAAGCTACAGGTGAATTATTAACGAGTAAGGGAATTGCCGTTCTACTTCAGATCTCCCAACACTTCTTACAAGAAAAGTCTCTGAAGGAAGGCACGCATGAAATACCAAACACCGCTGGTCCTCTCTGAAATCCAGCAGCCATCAAGGAATTTGTGTGTTGTGGAGCTTGCAGACTCCACTATTTGTGTATGCGTGTGTGTGTTGTTATTTCCATTCAAATATTCCTCTTTTTCCCCTCCTCTCGTTACAAAAACGAATGAAAGGAAAACAAATCATCACCCTCATTCATCCTCTCTCTCTCTCTCTCTCTCTCTCTCTCTCTCTCTCTCTCTCTCTCTCTCTCTCTCTGAGATCGCCAGGTATTCGGCGAGCAGCGCAGTGGTGCAATGAAAATGAGCAGGAAAGACAGAACATCTTCACAAGCATCACTGCGGGCCAAATGCCTTATTATGTCAGATTTACAAATTCCCCACACCCGTGTTGGAGGAAAAAGTGACCTACATAACTACAGACCAGAAAAAAAAGAGGGGGGGAGAAAAACCCACCATTGGCCCAATTCTCCTCTCCTCTTCTCTCCTCTCCCTCATTCTCTCTCGTCTCTGCCGCTCCCTCTGTAGCTGCTCTCTTTCTCTCTCATTTCGTCACCCCTCGTTTATCTCTATCCTTTCCCCGACAGCGGCTTTGTGAGTTATCACCCCTCATTCAGATGAGAGGAATGGCGTGGATGTCTGTTTTTTTTATTTTTTTATTTTTTTTCCTGTGGGGTTTCTATTGTGTGTGTGTGTCTGTGTGTGTTTCTTTTACCTTCGTATTTGAAAGTGTCTATGTGTGTTTGTATACATCCTGTAAGTATTTAGTTATATGATTGGCACTGCTAAAATGGTATAGTCGACCGGGGGGGGGGGGGGGGGTTAGCTAGGTGATCCAACCAACCTGCTACTAGGTAAACACCATCTGTTCACACCAAACTCTCCCCTCTCCGACATCATGACTAGAATAGAGTGATCCAATTGCACCTCTCCTTACACACTTGCACCGTGCCAGGTTCGCACCAAGGTGTTTAGGTAGGTATGTGTGCACGGGCGTGTGCATGTGAGGCAGCGATGATAACAGATAATGACAGAATTGCCAGGTTTTTGGGTTTTCACAAGGAAAAAATGCGCACAAAAGCAAACATATTTTCCACCCTGTCCTCTCTGGATGTGCGAAGTGTGTGTGTGTGAGAGAGTGTGAATGTGAGACACACTGCATGCCTATAGTATGTACACATATACCTTTACACACCTTTGGACACATGGCACATGTTTAGGTATAATTGATCATTCCTGAGCACAGTTTGAACACAGAAATTCAGGCATACAGAAATCTACAGAGCTTTCTGCAGTCAACAGAAAAAAGACAAAAGATTTTTGGAAAGATATGCAAATTATTTAAAAGTTCTTTTTTCCACTTCGAAGAAAATTTTCCAAAAAATGTGAAGATTTTTTGGCAAAACCACATCAGAAAAACTGAAATACTGTCATAAATTTAATCAGCAGTATTGTTAGTTAGCTTGTTTCAAAACTGAAACGCTGATTCTTGTCTACAGGGGTCTCCAGCCACGTCAGTGTGACTCAGGACAGCAGCTCTGCCATGAATTCTGCCTCTGTGCATGTTTTTCTGTTCAGTCCGTCACAGAAATTTTAACCAGACTACCAGTGTACAGTTGATTTTGCTGTAAAGGCATTGTTTTGGCATCTATAGATGTGGTCAGTCTGTCCGTCTGTCTTCTTTTTCTTCCTCCCACTCTCTCCGTCACTGTTTCTGCCTGCAGTGGAATTGAGTCCAATCAATCAATTCGGGTTTCTTGGGCAGGCCAGTGGTGTGGCAAGAAATTGACCTTTCGTTTCTGTGTGAGTGTGTGTGTGTGTGTGTGTGTGTGTGTGTGTGTGTGTGTGTGTGTGTGTGTGTGTGTGTTAGAGACGAGTGCGCGCGCACGCCACAGAGAGAGAGTGCGTGTTTGTACACAAAGCAGAGGGAAGCACTTAGAGCTAAGTCGCTATCCGCCTCAGAGCTGATGGTGCCATCCACCGTGGCAGCGCCCCCAGCTAGCCACTGAGGATCATGCGCACACACACACACACACACACACACACACACATACACACACATGCACACAGCTTTCTACCCTCAGCTATAGCAGATATGACAAGTACATGGACTGTGGACACAGCATTAGGGAGGCTCTGTGCCTTTTTTTAGCTCTTATGCTAAGCAGCATGCCATTGCAGGCTTTCCATTTTTACCCGACTGGGTATTGAGTGCATTGAGTGAGTGAGTTAGCCTGGGTTAAGTGGCTGTGCTTAAGGGCACAACAGCACTGCCGCGATCACTGGCTGCTCCCGTACAACTTTGGAACAAGCCCTGTGAAACAAGATAAAGGGCTCATGCAAACACACACACACATGCGCGTGCGCGCACTCCGGCTGAAGAGCAGCACACACTGAAGTGAGAGGGAAGGGACAGTGTGCGGGAAAGGGAAGTTTGATTTTCTGTCATCCCTTTGTTTTTTGCCAGATTGTCAATTTGTATTTATCTCATTTCCTCTCCTTTTCCCCCACACTTTCGTTTATGGATTTCAAACCCGACACACACACATACACACACACACACCTACACACAGACTCTGTGCCAGATGTGGGTAGACGCTCCCCATCTATCCAGAAGGTGGGGGTTTAATAGAGATTTATAATGACTCTCAAGAGACCCGGCGAGAATATATTGTAGCTGTGTAAAAGTCTACTCATAGAGGGCATGGATGGATGGAGTGAGAGAAGAGGGAAAAAAATGAAATCCAGCAGAGGATACATTGTGAAAGTTCTGACAGAGAGCTGTAAATTCACCCATCCTTGGTGTGCATGTGTGCTGCAGGCTAGGTCACATAAACAAAGCCGAAAATCAGAGGGGCCAAAGCTGCTGGGGCTATAACCTGAGGGCACGGTATTGAAAAGAAAACCCACTGCATGTGTATGTGCGCTTTCTTCTCAGCGTGCCGCTCAGTGTGTGTTTGCATGCCTCACTAAGACTACCCACTACTTACTTGCGAAGCGCAGCCTCCATCATATCATGATAATGCACGGTGATTCCTCCACTTCTGGACCCTTGTTTGCTCTCCAGAGATTTTTCCGTGGAGTATTTCTTGGCCGACTCCAGCCTTCCACTCCTCCGCCGTGGTCTGCCTGTCCTCATCCCGTTGCTCTGCACTAAAACAACTCATAATTATTGTCTTAGCATCCTTCATGTATAATTTATCAGCCGTTTAAAAGCGGAGGTGCATGCAATTAAATCTAGAGGGATCTTCTGTCTTTCCAAATTTCCCCCTTCCTCTTCCCCTTCATAATGTCTCTTCTCTTCTAACTCCCGCTCACACACACACACACACACACACACACATGCAGTCATGTCCTTTTACTCTCTGCGTTATTTTTTGACTCTCCTGTGCATCCCGCTTCTTGCTGTCTCTTTCGCTCAGTTTTCGACTCCATCCTGCCTTCGCTCTCCTTAATACCCAAATATGTGATGGAAATTGGATAAATCATGCAGAGGTGTTGTTTCCCTCTTCCTCCCTGTATCCACTTTCCCTTCATCCTTCACTCTCTTTCTCCTTTATTCCCTCTCTCCCAAAGAGAAAGAAGAGGAGAGAAGAGGCGCAGAGTAATTGGATTCCCCCTAATAGCGAGGGTAATGTTGACAGTACATAAATCCTGCCACTGAAATAGCGCCTCGTTTATCTTCTGATTTTGCCTCATTGTTTTTCGGTGCCTGTTTCCCACCCTCATCTTCCTCCCCCTCGAACTCCTGGTTGTGCTTTGCCTCCGCCCTGCCTCGGTCACCCCTCCCTCCGTTCATCTCCCCCAGGGTCTCATCAGGTAGCCTTGATTGTCTGGATGGGCCCCGTACGGGACGACGCGGCTCCACATAAATTGGTCGACACGGTTCGGTTGCTGCCAAGCAGATACTGGAAGAAACAAGGCGGGAAAGAACATAAACTCCAGTCGCAGATAAAAGGGAACGTGCAGGTTCCATCGGATACGTGGCGCAACATAAGGCTTACAGGAAACAATGAAGGATGCACTTGACTCCGCTCTGTGCAAATAAAATCTGTTCCTTTCTCAGCCAGCATGTTTTGCCTCGGTGCCTTCATCTGGTTTTCAAGGGTGGCGATGCTTCTGCACGACCTTAAATCACATTCAGCGTCGATCTGTAGGTTCCTATGCCTGTGAAAAAAAAAAAAAAATAAAGCATTCACTCGATAGCATGTACAGATCAGCTCTGCATTATTCATGCTAATTCTACATTGGCAGCGTTGTTGGAGAATCACACTTCTCAGAGAGACGGAGACAAAGGTATGGTCAGATTCCGAGCAGCACAGGGTGAGATATCGCAGTAGATCAGAACCTCTGAATTGTTTATCCTTATATACAAGGGTTTCTTTGTTTAGCTTCAGTCTTTACACCAACGTCAACGTCAAACATCATCTCAGTCACACTTGAAGAAGCTCCGACAAAAGGACAGATAATCAAGCGCAGGAGATTTAGGTAAATTACTGTATTGTCTGTTTTTGTAATACTAGCAAAATATTATAATCTTTAAGAAGCACGTCAAGGTTTCTTCCCACGTTTCAGATGACTGCTGGTTAGCTTTTCCACCAAATAGCTGGCTTCTACATATGAAAAAGAAAGAAAAGCCCCTGCTGTTGTAGCACTTTAACAGAAAACCCTTTTCACGCTATATGTTCTGCTGTACATGTGACGAAACCATTACATTACACAGACATCCAGCTTTCCTGTTTAGAGGCGTGATGATTAGCACAAAACCATTGACATGTTGTTGTAACCAGAGTCATGTAGACAAGCTTACTAAATGGCTCTAGTCCTTATTTGCTGGTCGACCTCTTTACACAAAGGCTGTTTTGGCTTTTTTACAGGCTCAGAGGTGGAAAAACAGTGATGTTTTGAACAAAACAGGGAAGCAGAATAGCCATTGAACATGGATTCGATTTTATCCTGCTCAGTCAAACAGCCTTAAATCCATTTTAAATGAAGTTATTGGTTTACAACATTTCAAAATCCATATATCCAAACACCAGCTTTGTTGAACAGCCTTGAACTGCAGCTACACAAGTAAGTGAATAATAAACAAAGGTAAAGACAAATCAAGATGAAAGAGAAAGAAAATCTGTCTCCTTTCCTTAAATATCAATATCAATACGTCAGTGTTGAACCGATTGTCTTGCAGTTGAGCATCATTAGGAGCACATCACACACGGCCTTAAGTACCCCATGTTTCATGTGCTTTCATGATCCGTCTCATTGATGCAGAGTCCAGGACAGGTCAGCTAATCAATCCCCTGCGTGGCCTTTGAATTGTTTGGCCCGTCCATCGGCTTCTTGTGTGCCTACTCCTCTGATCGCTTCTCCCGCAAGCGTAGAGACCCGAGATGGCCGAGCGGGCGCTTGTTACGGAGCCGCGTTGAGCATTAGCGCTATACTTCTGAATAGCGCATATTCTTGACGACTGCTGTTTCTGTTATCGACAACAGCCAGAGTCAAGGTCGAGGCGTGCTCTTTCATCCTGCATTCCTGGCTCGCGGGTCCGCTCACACCTTTCATATAGCATAGCCTGGGAGAGCAGCGATGAGACCATGATAACAGCTGCGTATGCTTTTTATGTTTTTGTGTATATATACATATATATAGCAGTGCGACATTGGGGTTTTTCTTTTGTCATCTTCCTGCACAAACATCCAGGCTCTCCTCTAAATTCAAGTGCACGTGTTTTTTTGTTGCTTCCTTGGGTGGTTTATGCCGGCGCTCTTAACACACCGCAAAGTCCCTTAATTGGTTTGTCAATCTGGGGGAAGCCCACTTCCTCCTCTGTTGAACACTCTCACATAATAACACGCCGCAGCCCTCAGGCGCCGCTACCTTAACCACACATCATAATCATATAATAATCAGATTTTATCTGTCACCAAGCCAAGTCTCGGGTTAGACACTAAAGACGTGTTGGCAAGTGGATAAATCGAAACTAAATGAGGGAGATATGAATTCAGGAAAAGAATAGGAAGGAAGTCTCTCTCTCTTTTTTTTTTTTTTTTTTTGCCTGAGTTTGTCCCAGTGCCAACGCTGGCACCTCACCCCCACCCACAGCCCACCTTCCATCACGCTAAGCTCTGACATCTCCCTACAACCAATCAATAGGTCACATTTCTTATTACGCCGTGCCACTCATCTGCGGCGACTCCTACTCGCTCACACACTCGCTCACACACACATACAGCACCTTTAAAATCAGACTCTGGCATTTTTTAAGCTTTTTTCGTAGGTGAGTCACTGTTCTCTTCCTCCCTCTTCCATCCTCTTTTCAGGGCGACAATCTCCTTCTCCCCCTTCACCTCTGCTTCGTCACCACATTTGGTGTACAATCACAGCCAGCGTTTCTCCCCCACCCCCTCCTTCCCCCCACCCCGCAGCCACTTTTATATGCACCCTTCTCGAATATCCGCCTTCTCCTCCCTCTGTTCTGCTCCATCTTAGTGCCTCCTCTTGCTCCTCTTTTCTTGGTCCTCTCCTCTCATTTTCCACTTTGCTGCTCTCCCTCTCTCTCTCTCTCTCTCCCTCCCTCTCTCTCTCGCTCTCTCTCTCTCTCTCCCTCATCACTCAGTCAGCCTGCGGTCTGACGAAGATGCAGGGTCTGATGAAGGCTGCCAGACTGTCAGCTCATATCTGTTCAGAAACATACACATGCACACATTAACATACACCAAAGAGCAGGGAAAAAAAAAAAAAAAAAAAAACATTTGAAAATGGTAAATGAAAAACGCATTAAGTGTTCCTTGTTTTCCTGAGCAGTATTTGAAATTTCATGCATGCCGTTTTCTTCTAAGCATGTCCTGCAGGCCTGTTGTGGAAAAGAAAGAAATTGCTGATTCATGGACGTGATTCTCTTGACATTGTAATTGGGGAAATGTGTGCCGAGATAAACAAACTTTAAAGCCATTGTTTGTGTTCTCGGCTCCAGTGCATGTGATACGCTCGATGTTATCTGGACGACTGTTTTTTCACGGCCACCGTACAATTATTGTCATTCGCTCGGGTAAACAACGTCTAAGGATGCGAATAACGCTCTACATAAAAGCTATCACACTGCGTTTTCAATTTTCACATTGTTTGGATAAAATCAAAAATGTCATCTCTCTTTTATTGCATTTGACTGTGACCGCTTTCGCTGCCGTTGCCGCTGTATTTGACCAGTGTGTTGTGCGAACTCGTGTTTGGCTCATATTTGTCAAGCTGGTATTTAGCTCCTCAAAAGTATTAGAACAGGAGTTAGCTGCTCAGTATGGCAGCTTTGATAGTGAATTTCGCCTTCGCGCACTGTGGTATCAAAGCAGATATAATTTCTCTTTATTGAAATGAGCCTGATGCAGTCTCCTCCCTTGTCGCGCAGTGTAAACAGACACAGCAGGCCTTTGGTTTGGCATACTGATGTCCTGTGGGAGCCGGTCTATGAGCAAAGATGAAAATATGCACAGTTTGATTCAGAGGAGCGACGTCTTCAACCCTGCCACTTTTTCCTCCGGCGCAGTTTCTTCCGGCGCTCCGTTTTTCATCCCCCCGCTCCCCAGTTAGCCTGTTTTCTCCCGTCTCCTGGGCTTTCAGAGGAGCGAGTGGGTGATCGGTACAGGGACCTTCGGCATGTGTGCATGGATGCGTGTGAACGTGTGTGCAGAAATCTGCGCTCGCTTGAAGTGAGATAATGTGACGGGAAGCCAAAGGAATTGATGTGCAGTCGTTGCATCTGGCAGATATCACCAGCAGGGATGAGGAGTGCAAAGCCAGATTTGGTCCTACAGTCCTCTGAATGCAGTGGAATCCATTCTTGGAGTGCAAAAATTTGGAGTTTTATCGAAATGGGATGGAAGAATAGAAGAACAGACAGTGCTGGCCTTATAGGACTCAATCTGTTCCCTGCTCTATTGTTTGTTAAGAAAAAAAAAAAAAAGAAAAAGAGGCCTCGGCTTTAGACTCAGCCCTCTTCTCTCCTGCTACAGCTTTCTGTTATGGATGTAACAGTTAATCCACAACCACAAGTGCCATCAAGCCCCTTCTGCTGCTTCTTCTAACACTCCTCCATACATGCTTACATGCATTTGGCTGTCTTTCCCTTTCCTCTGGACTCTGCTCAGCCGTCCAAAAGTTAACCCCTTTGCTGCTCCCCCCGCTTTTTCTCTTGCCGTCATATGCTTGAGTTTTTGAGTCCCGCTGGTACAAAAGGGGACTATTGGTTGCACGGCAGTGAGCATGTGTCGAAAAGAAAAGATGACTATTTACCCAGATTTTCCATGCGACGCTTGAGACGAAAAAACATTCAGAATCCCCACATTTTCAGCCAAAAGAAACTTTTAGAGAAGCATTTGTTAAATGGATCATCAGTAAATGAGGCGCTGCCTGTTAAATGAAGAATCGAATAATGTGCAGTTAACGATAAACAGAACCTCATCATCAGCCCAGTCTAATGATAGTCTAATTGAATTTTTTTTCATGGCAAAGAATTAGAACGATCATTTTGACAGTGTGAGCCACAGGCTACGATGCAGCTCTGAATTGCAGATAAAAATAGCGAGCCATTTGGATCTGTCATTTCCAAGTTGTTGTTTTTTTTTGTGAGCTTTAATATTTAGAGTTTGTTGTTTTAGCATCTACTGTAACCCACACTGCTGCATCAGACCTACAGTATCGCAATTTCCATTTTCTGCTCCAGTAAAAAAAAAAACTGATTAAATTGTTATACTCTCTAACAAATTTTAACCCAGACAGATTAAATTCTCGCCGCCGACGATGTATATAAAGGCCTCTAATGAATTGCATTTTCCCAATCTCTTAGCGCGTTATCTTGTGCTATTGTGCGCCGGCTCGGGAGCCCGCTACCAAGGATGCCTCCAGATGTGACCTAACCCAGGCTGCCTCTGTCTCGGGGCAAAACGTGCCAGATGGGGGTTGTGGAGCGGCTAGATAGACGGAAGCCGGGTTCCTCCAGGCGGAGAGGAGCCCTGTGACATTGAGGGGCACAAGTGGCCGCAGAGCTGACAAGATGAGAAGTGATATGCCCTCACCATTCCTGTCAGTCACGCCACCTCATTAGAGATGGAGAAAAGAAAGAAAAGAGAGAGAGAGATAGTGTAGTATTTAGAGGAAGACAGTGAGCGAACGGTTCTCTCTGCGGTATTTATGTTAGCAAGAAAAAAAAACGGGTTTTTTTTTAGTGGAATTACAATCATCGGAAGGCTCCACAGCTGTCAAGGAACCTAGTTCAAAGATTGTTAAATTAGCATGCGGTGTGTTTGTCAAGCAGGCATAGCAATGAAGTGTTGCTGCAGAGAAAACCGGCATGGATTTTGGCACACAGGCTGGTAGCAGAGGAAGGTGAACGGTGCTGGTGCTGGTGCTGGTGGTGCAGGGGGGGGAAGATAACGTGAAGGCATGAAATATTAACCAGTGGCTAAACACCCAAGCTTAGCCGTCTGTGAAATCCCACTGTGGACAATACTAATACATGCATTCACAAGGGAGATGATAGGGCCTTGTTGCACCGCCAGATGGGAAGTGTGCATTAAGAAGCTCTCTCATGTATTCATACACCCATAATAGGATCCATAAGACGAAAATCCCAACAGTCATTTCAGTAACGCAGACGGAACAATGCTGCAGAATTCACAGGCCCGTGCGCGCACGTGCATGTCCACACACACACCCTCTCGCACACACACAGACACAACATCCTTTGCCTCTGAAGCTAAATAGTTGATTGATGGTCTAAGCTGTGAAGAAATGCTCTCCTTTATGTCTCTAAAGGTTTGTAATTGCTGCAGTGAAAGGATGCTCACTCGCCTGGAATATTGATCCTAATGGGATTACTATCCTGCACCAGAGAGAGGGTGATGGAGAGAAAGGGATGGAGGGAGAATGGGAGAGAGATGAGGAGGGGTCTGAACTGAGAGGTGAGCAGATACCGAGTGGGAGAGGCCTGGTTTGCCCTTGCCGTATTTCATTGATCTTTTTTTTTTCTTTTTCGCCACAATCACTCCGTAACAAGTTCCGTACGGGAACAATAAAGCATCGCTCTATCCAGAGAAGGAGAAAATACAGGGAATAGAAATGTGGGGGAAAGAGTGAAGGAAGGGGGGGGTGATCTGTTCCTCAAGGGAGAGATCATGGAGGGGCAGCGCAGCCCTCTTTCCCAGCTTTCCTTGGGGACGGTGGCTGTTGTTGTCGATGCTTTCGCGGCTGTGCGGACTCAGCGTATGTCTCGGAAACGGCAAACAAAAGTGGGTTCAAGCAGAATGTGGAGGAGAAAAAAGTTAAAAGATTGTTTTTAAAGATAAGTCCGGCTTATATAACTGTGGAGCCCGAGGTGCCGCGCTCACAGAGACTGAAACGGAGAACAAACCATATGCTCCCTGTGACCATATTGTAATTCCGGGGTAAAGCACAGCTCACTGCATCTCCTGATTATTTCCATCACTGTTTCTGATTTCACCCCACCCTCCTCATCTCTCAGACTTAATCAGCGTGGAGGACCATCAGCCTGTCCGTCATTCTGTCCGTCCTCCCGCCTGCCTGTTTGACTGCGGTAACCCCAGATGGGAGGCATGGCCATCAGTGTGGGGCCAGTCTGTCCTCCACTGCTAATTGAAACATTATGATGAGAAGGAGTCACGGAATCTGCATATGTGGGTCTCAGCTGATACCCCCCGTGTGTACCAGAGTGTGTGTGAATGAGTGTGTGTGAGGCTGCCATAATGCTGGTCATCTGCCTGTGTTTTGTCTATCTCCGGGCTCACTCCTCGCCGCTGAGCTCGAGCACTCACTGGCGCGCGCACAAAAGTCACCTTTATGAATAATTATCAGAAAACCATTATGTCCGTTCAGTGGCTCTTGATGTTTTCTCTGCGGGAGTGTGTTTTTTTCATAGAGGAATGTGTGCATGTGTGACTCATTGTTTGGCTGGCTTTGAAAGTTTGTTTTCCCCCCAGTGGGGGGTTTCAGTGAGAAATGACTTTGCTTAGAGTTCGAAGGGAAGAAAGAGGTAAGGATTATCCAGACAAAGATGCAGTGGGTGGGTGCAGGGCTGAGCAACAACAACAGGCTCAGCAACACAACTGTGGCCAAGACAATAATAATCAACCGCAAAATGACTAAAAGAACAGAGAATATTGCCGAACCCACCTGGAGAAAGCCGTCTGAGCGCGCGCACGTTCACACAGACGTCCCTCTGCCTGTGGGGTGATTGTAAAAATGAGTTTTCAATACCTTCAAAGACTTGTAATGCAGCCGGCAATTTCATTTTGACAGACACACTTCTGAAGGTGCAGCCTTTTTTTTTTCTTTTTTAGCACAAAGGAAATTTACCGTGTGTGTGTGTGTGTGTGTGTGTGTGTGTGTGTGTGTGTGTGTGTGTGTGTGTGTGTGTGTATGCATGCGTGTGTGTGTGTGTGTGCGTGCATGTGTGTGTGTGTGTACGTCTGGACTCAGTTGTGATCAGACTCCCACAGTGCCGTCTCAGCCTTTAAGAACTGCAGGAGACTTGTAGAGGACAAAAAACAGCATGAAAGGAGAGAGAAAAAAGGAGGAAGGAGAGGAAGGGCAGTGTCAGGTTCACTTTCCAACTGTGTGTTTGCATTACTTTGTGAAACTACACTTTTTGACAAGGAGGTCTTTGCGGGGATGATTATCGGAGCGCCGGCATAAATCTAGCCGGCTTTAAAATCGCCATTCTGCACGATAAGCAAACAGGTTTTTAATGTGAATTGCGCCACGTTAGCGATCGGGTTTTAAATAGAAGCATAAAACTGTTTACACAAACGGGCATCAGTCAAATTCAGCCGTCAGATCCCCAGTTTTATTAACTGTGTGTCAACACACAGTCTCTCCTGTTTAGAGAACGTCTGAGTTACTGCTGACATGGGCAGATGTCATCTCGGCCCGCACAAATATACACAGCTGCCCATGATGTATGCACAAACTTACACGTGTGGCCAAAAATGATGATGGAGCTGTGGGACTGTTGAGTGCAGATTTACTGCTTCAAAACTTTCGTGCACTGAAAAGTAAAGTGAGGCTTTCAGAAGAAATGCCAAATATAAGTTTTTGTCGCAGAGAAATAAAGTAATTAGAAGAAAACTAACTCGGTATTTCACATGACCACCCCTCGACTTTAAAACAAAACCAATTCTATCAGCCTCACTTGCACACAGTTTTCTTGGCATGTAAGTGGTTTCAAGCATCTTGGAGAAGTTGCCACAGTTATTGTGCGGCATTACTGGAGCTCTGTGTCTTCTGTCTCTTCTTGTAATCCCAGACTGACTCCATGATACTGAGATCAGGGCTCTCTTGAGGGGGGCACACCATCTGCTGCAGGAGTCTTTGTTTCGACTTGTTGCTGAAGATAGTTTGTTACAACTCCGACTTCTTCATTTGGTGTTGCGGAACGATTGTCGGACTCCTTTGCGATCCCCACGCGCGGCGGTCACAAATGTGGAGACTTTTTGTCACGTTGGAAGGCAGAGACGTCCACGCCGTCCCCTCGGCGGCGTCACCGCCAGGGCTCCTGCAGGTGCCTCGTCCTCGTCGCCGCCCGTACGTCTGACTGACGGTTGGCGCTGATGGTTTATGACACCGGGGGGCCCCCGGGGGCCGTGCAGTCTCATTTTGGCATGACATCATTGACTGTAACCTCAGAGGAGGGGGGGGGGGGGGGGGGGGGGGGGGGGGGGGGGGGGCAGCGCCTCAAGTGTGAAGAGCCTCGTTTGATTGAACAGAGCCAAAGTTTCCAAAGACTGAGATTGTGATTTCCCTCTCTGAAGTCGTTTATTTCATTTCAGCTGTTTTGGTGATGAACAAACACACAGGGCCGGTGCATGTATTTGATAGACAAACCACCTCTGTCCTTGATGAAGAAAGAAAAAAGTCTCCCTTCTGCTGCTGCAAAAGAAGCAACGCGATTGTGTTATTGTTTCAACGCGTTTAGTTTAAGTGACACAAAGCTGGAATATTTTTTGTTCTAAAATCTAATTCTGAGATTTAGATGTGCTGTAAAAGCATCTAGCTGATGCTCAGACTTGCAGCAGCACAAGACAGTATTTAAAATGAATTTAGGTCAAATGACTGTGTGCGATGTGAAAGGACCGCAGAGAATTACCCAGTGACGATACGTTTTTCTCTCAGCTGTAAAGAAGGTTTCACGGTGTGCTCACAGCAGGCTTCGGAGGACTGCCGCTGCTATCGCTCTGTGAAAGTGTGAACACTGTCATCTGAACTCAGGTGTCACAAAAACCAAGTCAAATGTTTCCTCCCGGTCCCAAATGGACTCTGGTGCAGGAGTAATAACACTGCATTGACGGAAGACTCCTGCCGTATTTGCAGCAGATTTTCTCGCTGGCGTGTGTGAAAAAAGGAATTCCTGCTGCTATTTTGACTCCTTTCAACATTAGTGATCATGTGCAGTCAGCTCGTGAAAATGTCACCACAATAATCCCATGAGTGCATTTAGCCCAGCTCCCTGCATCATTGCGAAAGTCATAAAAGTTTTCTCACATAATATCCATCATGAAAGCAGAGGATCGCCGTCTGTTTCAGTCTTTTTCTCTGATGTTAGAAATGTCACCGCCAGACCCTAAAGGACACATCCGCTTCTATCTTTTGTAGTTGAGCAAATAACAAATTACTAATGCTCACATTACTGACATTAAGTAGAATTTTTTTTATATCTTTTACTGTGGGGAACTGGAGGACTCACAGGAAAGCTATGCACACACAGGGAGAACATGCAAATTCCACACTGAAGGTAGTTGAAATTCACCATGTACACCAAGACCATCTTGTTAGGAGGCATTAAAACTAAATTTCAAGAGTTTTTTTTTTACGATGTGCAAATGTAATTTTGACAGGTCAAGGTTGACAAAACTGTAGACCAGGGGTGTTAAACTCCTGAGTGGACCAGCCCGGTAAAACAGTGGCAGAGTAAACTTTAAGTTTAAATTAAATATATTGATGCAAAATTTCGTGAACTGGTGCAGAACCTAGTGAAATGTCCAGAAATCTTCTTCCATAACTTGCAATTTGCAGAATTTTGCAT